>NC_092809.1:72134877-72434877 GCF_040954645.1 Diabrotica undecimpunctata | reverse complement strand
ATTTCACACCAAGATTCGATTGGGAGCTTTACGATGTTTAGAGTTAATTGTGATTACATTCGTTTTCCCACTTATTTGTCACTTTTTTTAAAGAACAATTTGTAGTCGGAAACAGACACTAAGTTCACTAACACTGAAGAGGCACTATGTGTTGCTACTCTGGCATGAAAATCTGCTATTTTGTTTCCCTTAAATCCAATGTGGGATGGAAACCATATAAAGCGTACTAGCTTCCTCACGTTGTTTAATAAATTTTATTGTTTTTTAGTTAAAATACCTGTAGGATTACTTATATATAACTGTTCTATCAATGTAATGCACTGATAATTGCATGATGTAATTATGACAGTTTAGGCAATTTTTTGAGTACGTATACCAATAAGGCTTGCAAAATTAATTATAGGTCTCCAGAGTAAATACTGAAAGTGGAAAATAATTTAAACTGTAATACACTGTTCGGAGCTATTACTGCTGATCCCATTAAATTTTTGATTATTCTGTATGGATATGACAATGTTCTGCGTAAGAAGCAAGTTTGTTACAAAAGGGTTAAATATTTGTTGCATGGGGTTTAAGCTTATTTTACTTGAAAATAGTTAAATTACATAGTGCCAGAAAAAAGGTCCAGTAGAAAGATTTTACTGTACTTGTCAAATCAAAAAATTTTGGGAATTGAATATTACAGAAAGATATATCTTCTGATTCTTTTGGAAAAGGGGGTTAGTCTATTTTTTATTTTTTGAAACATTTAGCGGTAATAGTCATATATTTTATCGCATATATAGATGGTGCCTATGTTAATAACAAGTATATTCTTCAGAAATTCATTGGCGGTTCCCCGGTTAAACATTGTAAACTTTTAATGGAGCTAGTACAGAATGTTCCTGAAGATATTTTTAATGCTGTATGACTTCTAAGTGTTTCACATAAGTTGAACTGTCTACAGATAACTAAAAATCTGGATTTGCAGAGTGCCAATTTTTTTAAATAAAATACATTTGGTTTGTTTGTAGATAATTGCAGTCCCACACAGCTTTAGAACAGTTTTCTAGTTGATTTAGTGCATATTGTACGTTTGCTGTAACCGTAAAATGAAAACGTTCAAACGTTCTTGTTTGTTGGAGAACACGTAGCTATTAGTTAATCGCATATGACCCAGTCGGAGTCGCGTTAATTGTACCTGGTCTTTCCGACTTGTTGGTAATGTGGGCCAGGGTTTAATCGATTTTTTAACATCGCGAAGCTTGGCCGATGACACTTTCCACTTTTCTTTCCACATATTATATCGCACTTTATATTTAACCGCCGCTTTTACGTCCGCACTCGTAAATGTTTTAGTACATTCCGGCACTATCACTACTTGTAGCTTCTATTGCAGCATTGTCTGCCTTTTCATTTCCTGGAATTCCAATATGGGATGGTATCCAGAATAACATAATGTTTTTTCCATTCAGTTGAGCGGTGTGGATTTCTTCCTTTATCTTGATGACTAAAGGATTAGTTGGGTAGACATATTGGATTGACTGTACGGAACTTAGAGAGTCTGTGAGTATAATATAATTGGTATTATTGGATGCATTGACAGCAAGAGTGGCCTAGTATAGAGCATATAGTTCAGCAGAGTAAATGGAGTACTCTGAAGGGAGTTTGTATTTATTTGTCGATGTTGGGGTTATGACTGCAGCACCAGTACCTTCATTTGATTTAGATGCGTCTGTGTATATATGTGTATAATCCTTGTAGTTGTGAAGCATATCGTTGAGGGCGGATTTGATTAACTGTGGGTTTGTTGAATATTTGTAGAAAGAAATGAGGCGGGTTAGGCATTGAGGGTTTTTTATTTGCCATGGAGGAATTGAGGATGATTGGGAGGAAAAGCATTCTGGGAACGTGTAATTTAATTAATTTAAATAGCTTCTAATCCTTGCGTAGAAAGGTTTGGCAGTTCTTGGCTTATTTATGAAGAGATTTGGGAACTTTTCTGTAAAACAATTGTGAATATACAATTGTCTTAAAGTTAACAATAAGCGTAAAATATCAGCCGCTCGAAAAAAATTGTCAAAAAAAATATAGTAAATGGAATTTACAACAATATCAGTACCAACCATTTTTGTCGAAAAGTTGAAAATGGTAGAAATGTTCAACAAAAACGATTTTCCTTTAAATTTAATATGGCTGCTAACTCAACGCCGGAATTCAGTAGTAATAATAAACTTACAGTACTATTGACCCCCCTAAAGGTTAGAATAATAAAATTTGAGGTAGCCCACCATGCAAGGTCAAATGCCATCCTGACTGAACTATGACAAAAAATTTTATACGACTTTTAGTTGCTGTCACCTCTAACACCGCCGAAGGTGCAACTACTGACGCCCATTTTGCTGAGTATAGAACACTATACAACTCCCACAAATAAAATTTATTTGAAGCAGTTAAAACGCAACGCTACCTCCCGTACTATATGTTAACCGGCTACTTCACGTTTTCTGCCGTTAGAGTAAAAGCTCATCGCGAATATTAGTCATAGACTTAGTAAGAACATTCTTATTATATTCATAATATTAGTTTAGCAAAACAGGCGCGCATGACAGACAGACAAATAGTGTTGCCCAAATGCAAGAACAAGACGAGACTTAGACAGTCTTGGTCTTGGTCTTGCGCCAATACACCTGGTCTTGGTCTTGGTATTGCACTCCCGGTCTTGGTATTGCACTCCCGGTCTTGGTCTTGGTCTTGGTCTTGCAGCAAGAGTCTTGCAAGTCTTGCAGTTACCCATTAGACTATTGCTATTTATTAAACGGGAGTTTGAAGCCAGGATCTAAGCGATCCGTGCCTATGCTCTAACTAACCCAGCTATCTACCATGCCCCATGAAAGTCAATCAAACATGGTTAAAACACAAAAAAACCAAATTAATGACATAAACTTGACTGTATTTTAAAGAAAATTTTCTGTCTAGAAAGGTATTGATGGACTTCCACCATATAATAAAATGGAAATGATGGAAAGATTGGTACGTGGCAAAAATTAACACTCAGGTATCAAGGGCACATATTCTTTAGGTGATAAGATAACAAACTATAATCCACTTATTAAAGCAACATGAATGTTATTAACAATCTTAGCTCTAATTTTATATAAAAAACTAACTTGAAAAAATAAAGAATAGATAAGAAAGCAATGATAATCAAAAGAAGTTATTTTAAATTAAGGAGATATCTACTTAATAAATATAGTCATTTACCAAAATAAAGTAGTAGGAACATTTTTACGAACCAGAATTTTGGTTTTTCAGGAAGAAATATTTGTAATTCTTTTTTGTGAAAAGATATTAGATGCTTCCTTAAACCTGAAGTGTTTCTGTTTTTTATTTTCATTTTAACCTTTCTATGTAGGCACAATTTAAACATAGCAATTTGGGATGCGTGAATTATTTTGAAAAACTCTTCAAATTTACGATATTACTGTCGGCGTGGCAATGCAAGATTATTTTACGATTAGAGGGCGGCTATTCTCAAAATCTGGACAATTAATTTCAGAGCGAAGAAGTCGTATGCTGGAAAAGAATGTACCAAATATTTTATTTTTACATTGTAATTATGACCTCTGAGCACGTGTCAAATGTGTTGTTTTTAATGAATATTTTGATTGACGGTTTTGATGTATGTTTATGGTATTGTTCGTAATGCGCATAAGTCCAGTTTTTCAAATTTTTATTACATATTTTTTTGCGTCTCATAGAGTCTTTAAGCAAATGCCCGAACTACAATACTCGCTAAAACGACACTCCGTCCTAACTGCAAGACGCAAGAGTCTCGCAGGCTTAGTCTTGTTCTTGCATAAATCTTGCACGGTCAGTCTTGGTCTTGGTCTTGCTAAAATTAGGCGGTGTTGGTCTTGGTCTTGGTCTTGCGAAAACGCAAGAACAAGACCAAGACTGCAAGACCAAGACCAATTTTGGGCAACACTACAGACAAAGATAGCTTAACCAATAAAAGTGATTACCGACGTTTAACATCGTCACAGAACGAACTATAACTAGTTTATTCTTATTATATATGTCTATGATTATTTCACCTACATGTTTGTTAACCGGTTATTAGCGATTAAATTTTGTTTAGGTTTTATCAATTTTTGTTTTAAGAGAATGCTAGTTCTTTTAGAATTAAAGTAACAGCGGACTTACCGTTTACTTTTCTATTTTGCTTACACGAAACTAAAGAACATAATTTCTCTATACTTATTTTTAGAATTATTTTTTTTTCTTGATTCCTGTGCTGTATTATGGTAAGTATTATCTGCATAGTTACCAAACTTTTAGAATACTACAAATAAAATATATTTCTGAATCCAGCCTGCTCGATCATCATCAATCAGCCAATCCCGTCCACTGCTGGACATAGGCCTCCCTCAGTTCTTTCCAGTGTTCTCTACACTGGGCCGCTTGTAGCCAGTTTCCCGCTACTCTTTTTATGTCGTCGGTCCATCTAGTCGGTGGTCGTCCTCGGCTTCTTTTATAATTTCTGGGCCTCCATTCCATAATTCGTCTTGTCCATCGTCCATCTTGTGTTCTGGCTAAGTGTCCTGCCCAGTTCCACTTAAGTCTCGTGGTTCTTTCGATGACGTCTTGAACTCCTGATCTTTGCCTGATTTGTCGGTTTGTTATGTGGTCTCGGAGGCTCACATTCAGCATTGCACGTTCCATGGCTCGTTGTGTAACTCTTAGTTTATTCGCAGATTTCTGCGTGAGTGTTAAAGTCTCTGCTCCATAAGTTTGTACAGGCAAAACACATTGGTTAATAACTTTTCGCTTGAGACACATGGGAATTGAACTTTTTAGAATATGGCTTAGTTTGCCAAATGCTGCCCATGTCAGGCCTATTCGCCTCTGTATTTCATTTGTTTGATTGTCTCTGTTTATTTTGATCTCATGTCCCAGATATTTGTAAGTGTCTGTTTGTTGTATGGTATTATTGTCGATAGTTATATTTCCACTCATTACGAGATTTGTCATAAGTTTAGTTTTCTCAAAGTTTATCTTTAATCCTGCTCTTTCAGGCAGACTTTTAAGCGAATGTAGCATAGAAACCGTATCCTGTAAGTTATCTGCGATTAATACGACACCATCTGCAAACCTCAGATGATTTAATCTTTCTCTATATCATACCATCTATATTGATGCCCATATCTTGCCATTGGGTGTTCTTAAATATTGACTCTAGAGCTGCCGTGAACAATTTTGGTGAAATATTGTCTCCTTGTCTTACTCCTCGACCTAAGCTGAATTTTTCTGTGTCTTCGTGTAGTCGTATACTTGATGTAGCGTTCTCGTAGATGTTTTTGATTAGTGACGTGTACCTGTAATCTATTCGGCTTTGATTTAGGGCTTCCAGTACGGTTTCAAACTCTACAGTATCAAAAGCCTTCTCGTAATCGACAAATGCAAGAACCAGTGGTGTGTTGTACTCGATGCATTTTTCAATTAAGATCTTTATGGTGTGCAAATGGTCATTTGTGCCATATCCTCTCCTAAAGCCTGCCTGTTCTTTGGGCTGATAGAAATCTAGTTTAGGTGTTAGTCTCTTTGTTAAGATTTTCATAAAGAGTTTATACATATGTGTCAAGAGGCTGATGGGTCTATAATTTTCTAATTTAGTAATATCACCTTTTTTGTGTAACAAGACTATCATTGCATTGTTCCAGTCTTTAGGAATCGTACCCGCATGTAAGCATTTATTAAACAGTTCGCTTACTGATTTTAATAGAATTTCTCCTCCTGCTTTTGTTGCCTCAATAACGAGTCCATCGTCACCAGGCGATCGATGGTTCTTCATTTCCTTTAAAGCTGATCTTACTTCTGACACAGTAATGGGTAAAAGTATTTCCGATCCCTGATTTATGAGAGTCTTTACTCGTGTCGGTAAATTTTCTTGTGATCTTTGGCTGGTATAGAGGTCTTTATAAAACTCTCTAGTTATTTTCAGAATGTTTTGTTTATCTGTTGTTGCCTTTCCGTCTTTATCTTCTAGCTTGTATATTTCTTTTTTACTTTGTGTGAGTTCTCTTTTCATTATCTTTAAACCTTTGTTCTTTTCTACTGTTTGAGTAATTACATTAGTATTATATCTTCTTATATCTCTACTAATATCCGCTGAAATTCTTTTATTTAGTTTTCTATATTCTTCTTTGTTTCCCTTTTCTTTCTCGCTTAGGTTTCGTCGTATTTCCATGAGAGCTTTTGTGTCTTTGCTAATCTTTTCACTTTTGGTGTAATTTTTCTTGCAGAATTTGAGTTGTGCGTTTCTAACCGAGTCTGTAATTAATTTATTATGATCGTCGATACTTAGAGGTTTGGGATTATTACTCTGTAAAGTTTCTGCTATATTTTTTATGTACGCTTCTGGCTGATTTGGTGAATTCCAAACTATGCGTTTGCCACTGTTTATCATCTTTGCTCTTTCTTTTTGTAGGTTTATCGTTATTCTAGCTCTTACTGGTCTGTGGTCGCTTCCTACTGATAGTTTATTAAGTACAGTGACATCTTGAATAATTTGCTTTTTGTCTGTTATTATATAATCATATTCGCTCTTAGTTCTTCCATCTGGACTAACCCACGTCCATTTTCTACTCTGTTTCTTTTTAAAAAAGGTGTTCATTGCATACAGTTTGTGTTGCAGAAGAAAGTTGGTAAGTATTTCGCCTCTTTCGTTTCTTACTCCGATTCCAAAATCTCCGATTGCTACTTCTTGTTCGTCCTTTTTCCTTCCGAGTTTCCCGTTAAAATCTCCCATTATCAGATTGTAATGGGCCGGTTCCTGCTTTTTTGCTCTTTCGATTTCCTAATAAAATATATAATAGCCTGTAAATCAAATTGTATTTGTTATAAATACAAATATCTGTTTTATAATTACCAAGTTGTAGTTAGAGATATTGAGCAAATCCTAAATAAATCCCGGAAGTTTAATTAAGTTGTATCGTTTTTATTTTTATTTCTTCATAACAAATTTCATTTAAGCGTCAGGGAGTAATTTCTTACCTCATAAACCTTCCTTTAGAATTACCTTGCAAAATTAATTTGGGCTGACAAAAGCAGAACATTATTAAAATTCTTATTTTTTTTTAAATATGCATAGAATGAATTTCGGGTAATATTAGCTGAAATTTGTTACTTGCGTTTTAAAATTGAGTACAGATAAGAGTATCGCAAAAAACAAAAACTGATTTCACATTTTCGTTTGAAATATTAAATTCGGCGAAAATATTTACTTTATTACCGTAAGGAATACTTAAAAATATAAAATGAGTGTTTCATTTTAAGTATTACATGTCATATATATATATATATATATATATATATATATATATATATATATATATATATACATATATATATATATATATATATATATATATATATATATATATACTGATCACCAACCAATGCAATACTGCATACACATATGCACGCTTGATGTATTGATGTTGACGATGAGATGATGTTGAATTTATTTCTTGGTCCAATTTTGGCCATTGGTTATAAATTTAATATGTCATTATCAAAAATGACACGACAACTTTTAAAATTCCCTTATTTTAATGGTTATTGTTTCATATAACAATAAAAACCAAACCTACACAACATAAACTGGCAGTCTATCATAGTATGTTACATAGATTAATAGAAATTTCGAAGTTAAAATACAACTTTGAGATATAATTAAATATTATTAACTAAAAAGCAGTAAACAATTGGTACAACGAACAAACAATAAAATTTTAAATCAAAAACTACACAAGAAAGCCCTTAAATTAGTATTTTCACCACCAGAGAAAAAACCCAGTACCTTCTGATTGATTACATATACAGGCAAAATAACAACAAAAGTGGTCAAACACATAAAAAAGAAAGGAATAATATTAGCTTTTAGAACAAACAACAAGTTAGGCAAATATATTAAAAACAACAAGAGCCAAAATAAAAAGCACTTACACAGTGGTTTATACAAACTTAAATGCGATGATTGCCCAAAAACTTACATCGGTTAAACTAGTAGAACCTTTAACAAACGTATAGCAGAACATAAAAGGGCTTTCAATAATAGGAAAACAGCTTTTACATACGCACTTCACCTTCTAGATCATAATCATTCTTTTAATGACGAATTTCAAATTGTTCACATCCAAAATTCCAAAATAAAGGCCTTAAGCTATCTTTATTAGAATTTATGGGAATTGACAAATTAAAAAACATAGGCATAATTCTAAATAACCAACTTAAGACAAACAATTCTCCCCTCCTTTACCTATATCGTGAAGACTATAAATTGTAAACATATTCAAAAATAGATCACTTGAGAAGGGCACTCTGCCAAAACAGCTGTAGTAATAAAATATTATAATAAATTTTGTAGCAGTTTTAAAAACAAAGTTTTCAGTGATTTATTGTTATATAAAATGAATTTCCATCAAGCAACGGTCAAATCCATCACTTAGTTATTGTTTCAGCTTTGTAAAAAACTTTGCAAAATTACTTTTCCTTTATTACTAAAATAAAAGTTATTAAAATAAACACATAGGTAGTAGCAATAAACAATAAGAATTTTACTAAAATGTGCCGCTTTTACTAAAATGTGGTAAATTAATGTGTAATTAATTTGACCAAGAAATGGAACTTTTAGTTACGCGCTCTGTCAGCTCGCAACTCGGGCGCGTGTAAACCGTGCGCGTAAAGAAATTTTCAATATCTCGGCAAAAAATTAACATTGAAATATTTACTAAAGCTTAAAATATTTATTTTTAATTTTTCTGTAACTTTCAGTAACCAAACTGTCAATGTTTAAGGTCAATTTTGTTTAAAACTCTTAACTCAAATTAGTTCACCCCTCTTAACGAACTTTTACTATAAACTGTTACAACTTTTTTATTTATAATAATAAAGTAATGTCCATCTTTCAATTTACATGGATTTTACGTATGTACTGCTTCTAAAAATATTACTAAATTTTAAAAAATGACATTTGTTAACACGTTAAACGCCACTAGAAGCAAGTGTGTATCTTATACATTGAACTTACTGACGTCACGAGAAGCACATTTGCATCTCATATACGTAGGCTGCGTGGTAAAACCACGATTCACAGTATCCATTCATTTATATGGAATACATTTTCTCAGTAGACTGATGAACTCTTTTATACATTTAGTTTGCATTTGTAGGATACTAGTGTCTACCAATAAAATAATGTATTATTATGGAGCTTGAAACTAAGTTTTATTTATATATAATGTAAACTACTCTTTTTTATAGTTTATTCGTCTTCCGGGTTTGGACCGTGTCATTTGTGAGTGACCCAAAAGTGGGTTCATCTCGACGTTTCGCTACAATTGTATGTAGCTTCTTCAGGAGAACAAAAAAAGAAAAAGAAAACAAAAGACAGGAAGATGGGTAGTTAGCAACGGTAACTCAGTTACTCAACGCAACCAGAGGCGAATACTAACTACCAAGATGGGCATTTGGTCACAGTAACTCAACTACTTAACGCAGCCAGAGGTGAAAACCAAATGCCAGGATAGGGATTCACAATCTCTAGAGATCCGAAAAAATCCACATAATATCAATCGAGAGGAAGGATACTACTTGTCTCCCATCTGGAATCTCAGTCTAGAGCCGCCGTCCGGTCCCGCTACCACGATGCAGCCACATGATTGGCCAGCGCGCGCTTCTTGACGTTCGCGCCACGGAGTGTGCCGATACGTCCCGACACGACAGGTCACCGCGACTATAAATAGAGCGGTAGCGGAGTAATCGTCAGATTCACTCCCCGCCTCTCGACGCGTTAGTGTTCTGAGCTGTTGGACGTGAATCCCTGTCCTGGCATTTGGTTTTCACCTCTGGCTGCGTTACGTAGTTGAGTTACTGTGACCAAATGCCCATCTTGGTAGTTAGTATTCGCCTCTGGTTGCGTTGAGTAACTGAGTTACCGTTGCTAACTACCCATCTTCCTGTCTTTTGTTTTCTTTTTTTGTTCTCCTGAAGAAGCTACATACAATTGTAGCGAAACGTCGTGATGAACCCACTTTTGGGTCACTCACAAATGACACGGTCCAAACCCGGAAGACGAATAAACTATAATTCTGACTCTGGCCGTGGAAGTCTACGATTTCATTTTACTCTTTTTTAATGCAAAAGATCAGTAATTTTTCTTTAAAATTAGCAATACCAGTTTCTGGTTAGGACATAAATAAGCAAATAAAATATTTTTGTACAAATAAATATAGATTACATGAATAAACCTCTCAAAAGCACGTAATAAAATAGAATTTATTGCACGAATACACCTCAAACGAGAAACGGAAGTTTTAGTCTATGCACATATTTTACCAATGTCTGCTGTATTTTTTGCGTAACATTTGATATATCTTCTTCTGGCCAAACTTTGCGTTTTCTCTATATGGTCACTTCATGAGAATGTGGCATCTTTTTCTCTGGATTAGTTAGTGTAGAGTCTCGAGAAATCTACCAGTTAGTAAACCAACTCCTCTTTAAAATATGTGATGTACATGTTATTGTTGGTTACTTTTTGGTAAATTATATAGGCGTTGACAATAGCTAACCCTAAAAAGAGATCAATTGCTATTTTACGATACCATTTCACTAATTATCGTAATGTAGAGTAAGACTTTGTTTGGTCGGATACATCTGTAAACACTTTCCTCATATTAAAGTCAATAACAGAAACTGGCTTTTCAACTATTCCTCCCCTTTGATAGAGGTCTACCATTTCAGCAGTATGCTTTGTACTCAGTATAACCACTTCGCGTTTGTCTTTACTCTTAGTTACTACTACACCTGTGTTACTCTCTATCCCAATAATCTCTTCGTTCGTTTTTTAATTTTGCACCTGTCACTTCTTTCGGATTAGGTTTTCTGTTTTATCTTAAAGGTCCCACTAAATTTGTATTTTTGTTTAGAAACCTATTTGCTAATGTAACAGTAGTATTAAAATTATCTGTGTGTATGGTACGTCTAATATCTAATAAGTTATTAGCTAAACGTAATTCAATATTATTGGGAACTGATATATATTTTCAGTTTTATCATTATCAAAACTCTACTTGTCTAAAAATCGGTAATAGACTAGCCAATAAAAGTAACTAAAGGACTAAGGCAAGGATGCAGTATGTCAACCTTACTGTTTAATTTATATATTGATGCAGCTCTCCAAAATTGGAAAAAACCTCTCTTCCCCAAAGTTCTCCCTGAACTTTGCGGATGACCAAATCGTCCTAGCTCAAGATTCCTATGATCTAGAATTAACGACAAAGCGTCTATACAGAGAATATGTAAAATGGGGATTACAAGTCAGCATAAAGAAAACAGAAACTTTAGTTACCAATTCAGATGCAAGATTTGAAGTGTTTATAGACGAGAACGTATAAATCAAACAAGTGGAAAAATTTAAATATTTAGGTGCACTCATTAATAAGAACGGCTTGGGAGAAACCGAAATTAAACACCGAATTAATTAGGGACGTAAAATTGTAAGATATCTGAACTACTTATGGTCTGATCACAACTTTTCCACAGAAACAAAAAAAGAATAGGGCAAACATGGTTAAATCAGTTCTTTGTTATGGCTCTGAAGTATGGACCATTAATGCAGACCTAAAGAGATGATTGTTTTAAGTTGAAATTGATTATTTGAGAAGAAGAGCTAGAACATCAAGACTGGATAGGAAGACCATTAAATCTATGAGAAATAGACACTCCCATCTCGATATTGCAATCCCTACCCATCTCGATATTGCAATCCTACACAACGTGGGTCAACAATACGAGATACACTCTCTAAACGAAAGCGATTCGACTTATAACCTAATCGTCCTGACCCTGGGCGCAATAGAAATGAACTATTTGCAGCCCCACAACAGGAAGAAGACAAGTTGGCCGAACTACAGAAGAATTGTGAGCGAAAACATCGGTAATATCCCTACAATTAACAACAATACAGAATTAGAAGACAGTGTAAAAAAATTAAAAGAGACAATAATCAATGCTATCGATGCCAGCTCCAAAATCGCAACAGTAACCAGACAAAAAGGAAGATTTAGGGACATAAGTATAGAACTTCAAAACCTAATCAAGGAGAAAAATAGGTAAAGAAGAAGAGCATACCGCACAAGAACGGTAGAGGACAAAAGGATTGCAAACAAGCTAGACAGGGAAGTGAAAAGACAACTTCAAAATCATAGAAATGAAAGCTGGGACACCTGTATCGAAGAGCTAAATCCTAATAAATCCGCCTTCTGGAAACTATCAAAAATCCTCCGAAAGAACAAGAAATCCATACGGAGTAAACGGGATTGTTCATACGGAAATTGAAAAAGCAGAAGTCTTAAAGGACGAGCTAGAAAGGGCGTGTACGAAAAACGAACACCAAACGAAGACATAGACTTCGAAGAAGCGGTAGAGAGGACAGCCAGAAGACTAAAAAGGAAAAAAGGCAGAATAGGGATAATATATACATCTCCCGAAGAAATAAAAGAAATAAAGCTGACAAATGCCAAAAAAGCCCCAGGACCCGACAACGTCACAAACAGGGCGCTGAAAAACCTACCGACATAAGCTATTGTTTACATCACCAACATCATAAACAATATGCTCAAACTACGATATTTTCCAGACAGATGGAAGGAAGCACATATAATAATGATCGCTAAGCCAGGGAAAAATGGCACATTTCCACAAAACTACAGACCAATCAGCTTACTATCATCAATAAGCAAGATTGCGGAAAGAGTAATTCTAAAAAGACTCAACGAAGAGTCTCAAGCATTACACACCATACCAGAAGCTCAATTCGGTTTCAGAAGTGAACATTCCTGTGAACTACAGGTACTAAGGCTTACAGAATTTATAATGAAAGGATTCAATGAAAAAGCATACAGAGCAACAGCTTTTCTGGACGTTAGTAAAGCATTTAGAGTCTGGCATCAAGGACTCATTTATAAAATGAATTCATTGGGATACAGCGACGCGATGACATGTCTCCTTGCATCATACCTTGCCAACAGAAGGTTCAGAGTTTGTATAGGGGCAACCCTATCTGAATTTGGAACCCTGGAAGCGAATGTGCCTCAGGGAGCCGTGCTATCGCCGTACCTGTATACCATCTATACGGCCGACACGCCAACAGAACCCGGATCTCTATTAAGTCTTTACGCTGACGACACAGCAATAGCTGTTAGCTGAAGAAACCCGGATCATGCAGCTAATCATCTGCAAAGAGCACTGAATAGATTCCAAAGATGGTGTATAAAATGAAAAATAGCCTTAAACCCGGACAAAACACAGGCTGTAATGTTTAGTCATAGAAGAAGTGTATCAAACCGTGAAATCACGATAGGTAACACTCCAGTAGATTGGACCAACCAGGCAAGATACCTAGGAGTGCTACTTGATAAGAAGTAAACATTCACGGAACACATCAACCAACAAACGTACAAAGCCAAAGCGCTGAAAAGTCAGCTCTCAACGCTCATAGGAAGAAGAAGCAAACTGAGATTCAAAACCAAATTCAGGGTTGCAAACAGCATCATCATGCCAGTCTTAACGTACGCCTCCGCTGCATGGGGACATACCTGCAAATCAAACAGGAAGAAGATTCAGATCTCTCAAAATCAAATTATACGAGATGCATTAAAAATACCGAAATACGTACCTCTAAGATACGTATACAGAGACTCAGGACAAACCAGAATCTTACGTACGCTAGACGAAAGAGCATACGATATATTCAACGGATTAAGAAATCATCCTAGCAGAATGCTAAGAGAGCTGACTAACTACAACGAAAACATCAGGACGGTACACAGAAGAACAAAACAGCAGATAGCAGGATATAGGGAGAACCCAAACGAACAATAAAGTATGTAATGGTGCATAGTCGTCAATCATCAAGATGCTGAAAGACAGGAAACCGACCAAAAAAACGCTTCTTCTTAGGTTTTTAGGTTTTTTAGGTAATTATAAGTACAATATACACGGGATGTGTGATGGCCGTATACACCTTGGAATGCACACCCCACCTCACGCACACATTAGGATAAGGAAAAAAGGAAAGAATTGATGCCCAGGCATTTTATACTCCCGAAGCACCAAGGAAGTCCACAAAAAAAAGGTCTCTCTGTCTAAATCACTTTGGTTTCATCCAAAATTTTAATTATCACTTCTACATTCATTGTAAATTAAATTCTTCATCATAGATCAAATATGGTCAATAAAAACAGAGGGTATTCCATTACCCAGGACACCTTAAGTAACTTTCAGATCATAAGCCTCCTCACGTAAGTCACACGATGAGAAGTGGTGAATGAAAAGCCTGGGGGTCAGATAGGTACCGCTTCGACTAGCGAAGTGTGACCGGTTTGATCTTCAGACATGTGGATCCCATTCTTATATTGGTATACACATATTCCAAGAGGCAGGGTTCATCACTGCGTGTGTGTGTGTGTGTGTGTGTCTCTGATCTATACTGATTATCTGTGTATATTCTAAAAGCTAAATAACAAAGACAGAAAATCTTAAATGTAAATCAATATCTTAAGACCGCTTTACAGCTCTCAAGAAAACCTGTCGCAATTTCTTGCATGACTAACGTTCATGCAAATATATTGCAAGGTCTTTATGTGCGATTTTACAGCTTGCTACTTGGCTTGCAATGCTATTAATGTTGAAATTTTTACCCTTAACCCAACTTATAAACTATTGTTTTTTTAGTTACTCATTACTGTTGTATTTAGTGAAATTTGAAAATGTCAAGGCTATCAAAAATAGTAAAATATAAAAGGAAAAAAACAGTAGCAGTTTGAAAAATCAAACTTCCTACAAATTCCCCTAGACTTGCATGAAAACTTTCAGAGAAAATGGCACCAAAACGATTATCGCGCAATTGCAAGAAGTTACAGGAAATAATCGATCAAAGATATACTGTGCATGCCTTAAGGCAACTTTCTTGCGTCTTGCAGATATAATTATTGCAAGCTGTAAAACGGACTTAACCCACTAGTATATGCAGGCAATCGCCAAAAAAAAACCGTTTCACACAAATTTCGTTTAATATATCGATGTCGGGTTATTTATTTCACTGTTTTTTTTAATATTCTTTGGTTTCTATCAATACTGATATTGTTCTATAAATTTAATATAAGTCTCATTTTTCCTTTATAGTTGTTTAAAATAAAATTATCCTATCATACTAGTCTTTCTATCGTTTTAAACATAGCTTTTTAGTACATGTTACTTGTAGATAACGGTATTAATATTTGCTTACCATTACCGTTGCATTTTAAAAGTAAACAAAAAGTGCTATTATATAAGATTTGCATTTACTGTTTACTATAGACCGCATAAAGTATATAAATGCATACTTACTCATGTCTCTAAAGCTTTGTTTACAAACCCCTTAATGGTCTGGAAACAAACAAAGGTTCATTATTACTGCACTAGATAGAACCTTTATATGCCTGTATAACTAAAATATTTTAGTTTATTACTACAATGACATGAAAACAAATACAAAACTTAATACGTTTTTCCACTCCCGTTTTATTACGAGAAATTTTCTTCTATTTATTTGTGACTGTATAATAAGAAAGGATTCAAGTATTTTTAAATACATTCAAGTATATTCAAGATTTAAGAATAGTGGTCTTTTGACGCTTTCGAGTGGTTGCAGAAACTACAGGGTCTAGAACACGCAGAAACTAACAATGAATAATGGCGATAACGAATATGATACAGATAATGGCCAAAAAATGATGGAAGGGCGAAAGTGGAAAATTTTAAAATATAAATCTAAATGGATCTAGCACGAAAAAGGTTAGAAAAACTGACTGGGAATGTTATAAAACTAACTACAGATGTCCAAGAAAGAAAAGATGAACCAAAGTTTAAATTAAATATTAATTAAATAAATAAATAGACAAGAGCTTATAGAACTAGAAGAAAACAAAGATATAAAAAATAAAACAAGGAAATAAAACAGATAATAGGCGAGATGCAGGAGAGGATGTATTAAATTATAA
The DNA here is from genome assembly GCF_040954645.1 of Diabrotica undecimpunctata. NCBI lineage: Eukaryota > Metazoa > Arthropoda > Insecta > Coleoptera > Chrysomelidae > Diabrotica > Diabrotica undecimpunctata. The sequence continues at coordinate 72,418,792 of NC_092809.1, read as the reverse complement.
AATTAAAAAACGAAAGAGTTACGAATAATTATGGTATAACTGGCTTTAAACTTGAAATAGGAATACTTAAAAGACCTAATAGCAAACGCGAAAAAAACAAAAGAAAATTACCATGGAATCTGTCAAATTGCAGTTACACTAAATATGACAAATAGCAACTAAAGAATTAGTACAAAAACACTGGATGCGAAACCTTACAGAGTGAAAACGCGGACATGGACTACTTTCTGGTAATAATAAAAATGAGTAGGCTTAGGTGGAAAAAAATATATCAAGCTAAAACAAACTCTAAAAACGAAATGAAACCTAAAAGCATTAGAAGAGACAAAATTTGGACAACAGATGTATATCCACATATACAGATATACAGATGTATATGTATATCCAACCCAATGAGTCAACCTACAAACGTAAACAAAATATTTCAAGAATTAAAATAAAAAAAAGTAATGAAATAACAAAAGAAGTAATAGGAAAGAAAAAAAATTCAATGAAATAATTCCACTAGATGCAAAATTCTTTGTTTGCAAAAATTGGAAAAATTGAGTTTCAGCTGACTTGTCACAGGTTATAGCTATCTGCTGATGTAGAAATTAAGCTGCAAAGTCAGGTATTTACTAAGAAATAGGCATTGAAATCTTGAGTCTGCATGAGCATCTTGCATGACAATGGCAATTATTGGCCAATCGCTTACATTGTTTGAGTCACATGACACGTCATATGTGCACATGTTAGTTAGGCCATCATACGCCATTATGAAGGCGCACATGCGACCGTGTGCACTGTTTGTTATTTGAATGCTGAAAACACCAAGTTTATTGCAAATAATTGATATTATGGCTCTCCATATGCATATTAGACCTTTTAAAAAACGAAAAAGAAGAAAACGAGTTGTACAAACAAAAAAATGGAAACAAAATATAATAAAACTTAACAGGTAAGAGGTGCCTACAACTAACTAGATAGGTTCGTGACTTATTGTCAATATTTTAAGCTGTACACCTAAGGATTTATTCAGATTTCCTACCTGTAATCATATGAAGAAAGTTTATTGTTGTAAAGATTTAAAGATGCGCGACATTCAGCGATTCTATAATAATAGGTATTTAACCACTGACAAAATAAAACAAAATATTTTTTTGCTAAAATGTTGTAAATGTCAGAAAACCAACAGATCAAGTACAAACCTACATAAAATTTCAATTAAATATTTTGTTCCTACAGTAGAGGGTGGACTTTTAAAAGTATACAAGCGAGCATTTCTTGGAATAACTCATTTAAGTTCTGAAAAAATAGAGGCTGTGGTAAAAAGGTTTGTCATCCGGAATGAAATATCAAAAAATAGAAGAGGGGCAGGTACAAAAAAAGGTAGATTTCACCTATTTGCAGATGTATGTGGTAGACAGAACAAAAATAGGACGATGATGTCTATGATAATCTACTGGTTGGTCTATGAAGCACCTGGTCACATCGAGAAAGTGGAGTTTACGTTTTCTGTTGTTGGTCATTCCTTTTTGCCACTAAATAGGATTTTTGGCATGATAAGAAGGAAGATAAAAAAGAAGAATATTGTAATAAACATAAAAAAATATGAAGACATATATTTCGAAAACATTCAAAGGTGCTGAGACTTAGGAAAGACTGGCAGATATCAGACTGGAGAAAGACAAGTGACGTTGTTGTTAAAAAACCTTATCAGTGGCATGTTAAATGTATTAGACCGAAAAAACTTCTATTTTCTAAGAACAAAAATCATATGGCCACGGTAAGGGGCAAATATTTTATTGTTCTGACATAGGGTTTAGTAAGTCTTTAATACAAAAGTGAAAAAAAGATTTCTTTATTGAAACCTAAGATACAACAAATTTGATGTTTATTGAAAAGAGATAAATCGTCCACAGACAGTCTCCTTAGAAAACATTTTGGTGAAAATTGGAGAGACCAGCCAGAGCTCACATTTTATAAAATGATAGATACTGGCGTACAGACAAATAATAACGAGAGTGCTGTAGCAAATAATCATATTGATGATGAGGACCCAGAGGAAAAAACTTCTATTTTCTAAGAACAAAAATCATATGGCCACGGTAAGGGGGAAATATTTTATTGTTCTGGCATAGGGTTTAGTAAGTCTTTAATACAAAAGTGAAAAAAAGATTTCTTTATTGAAACCTAAGATACAACAAATTGGATGTTTATTGAAAAGAGATAAATCGTCCATAGACAGTCACCTTAGAAAACATTTTGGTGAAAATTGGAGAGACCAGCCAGATCTCACATTTTATAAAATGATAGATACTGGCGTACAGACAAATAATAACGAGAGTGCTGTAGCAAATAATCATATTGATGATGAGGACCCAGAGGAACTTGGGAGTTTAGAAATAAAAAAGAACTAAAGTACCATTTCTTGCCTCTAATACCTCTGATATTCTGTATAAGCTTGATCTGCACGGTCTACTCCTTCATATTTTCAGTATATTTATTTATTATAAATAGATTTGGGATAAATATACTTCTCTTTTCTTTCTGCGAAATTCTTTTCACCTGTAGAGTTGGCGGTGGTGAAGAAGCATTTAATACAATAGTAACATTATTGTTGTTCCACTTACATATTATAATATTTTCGTCTTCTACGAGTGAGTATTCAAATAAATCCCTCTGATCTTTTTGAAAAGCTTAAAATTTTTTGAAAACAACCCGGAACCTGTTAGCTCATTTAGTGTGTGTTTGTGTGTGTATATATGTGTGTGTGGACGGCTGTAGCTCAGCGGCAAGATACTGGCTTCATAAGCCAGACCGCTCAAATTCGAATCTCAGCACCAACAACATTTTCATTTCTACAAATGATACAAGCCTTTCACCGTGCTTTGGAGGGCCGTCGGTTTTTCTGGGCTAGCATTTGCTTCGACACTAGCTACTTGAAACAGGGTTAAAGATGCAAATGGCAACGGAACCTATCCAAAAGGATCTCCCTGGAAAAAATGCCATACAATATTAATATTTAGTAATGAAAGTAAGGTAAATAAATTATCATAGAATATAAGTGTAACGGCGTACCTGAATTATCATACTGTAATTTATTGGCATGTGGCAATATGACACTGTCTCCTAATCCTAATTCCTTGTATGTATCAGAAAGTGAATTGGTAGCACCTGGACAACGTACAAACCACTCGATGTATCCCTGTTTTGTGATTCTGATCCATAGGTTATAGCCCATTATACTGGTTTTACCTCAGATAAACTATTTTGATTCATGCTGCTCAAAGTAAGGGACTATTTCTTTATTAACTCTGTAATATTTTTTAAATGGTATAAATAGTATGTAACATACTCGTATGCAAGTTTTTATTGAGTATATCAAATAACGGATTTTGGCAAATTTATCGCCTTTTTGTAATTCGGTATTATCAGAAACATGTATATTTTGCATAATAAAATAAATATCATTTGCATGATATAGCTGAATAAACTAACTTACACCCTGCGTTATTGTTGTTTTCCCAGTGCATAGACCTTCAACGAAATGGGTAATATCCACTTAAAAGTAATATCCCAATAAAACACCTAATTTCATTTTGATTGATATTTCCAGAGCGATTGTGTTGAAATGCATATATATTACTAAAATGTGTAGTAACTTTATCCTCAATAAAAAGGTAAAATAATAAAGGCATGAAAAAATTTTTTGTTTCACCAACTGGCTTTCAATCGGCAAAATTGGGATTCATATTTTGGTTTTACCAGGAAAACTCATTTTTTTTAATGAACAACTTACAAGAAAAGGAGCCACACACCCAGATAACGGGATGTTATCTTTATTATTAGAATCTTCAATTGCAATATTTTCTGAATTAAAAATAATAAATCCGTAAAATAGTTTCGAAACACAATTCAGATAACTGCGTTATTCTGAACCTTCTATAAATGCAAGGTATAACAGACGCTGATAAAGATGTTAATAGAGACATGGGGAATCTAAAATTTGCATTCCACGACATGTCTCCTCAGCTAAGCAGAAATCGTTAGCGAATTGGTTTCTTGTACTCATACAGAGTAGATCCGAATAAAAATAAAATTAAAGACAGTCAAGATTTCCTTTCACGCAAAAATAGTCTATGTATCTGTTGATACGTATTTCGCTTTAATAAAGCTCATCAGTCTTGAAAATTATAGTGGAAGTGAGGATTTTCTGGGGTACATTGAAACAACAAACGCCATGTTTCCTTTGATAGCAACGACTTCAACTTTATTGTAATAATCAATATTGGCAACACGCCATACACCGAGTGTTTACAAACATTAATCCAAAGATGGCGCTACATGTATTAAAATACTTTTTTGATACATCACAACACCCCCACTTATCAAAAAATATCTAAACTTTCAAACCCAAACCTAGCCTAAATTTAGAATTTTTAACATTTTTCAACCCTTTAGTAAGGATGTCAGCCAACATTTCATCAGTACTCAAATACTTCAACTCAATAACATTATTTTGGATAGCCTCTCTGATGAAATGGTGGCGAATGTCAATATGTTTTGTCTTTTCATGGAATACTGGATTTATGCACAACTTCTGAGCCCCTTGATTGTCATTATACAAAACAACTGAATCCAGTCTTCCTTGAATTTCTGACAACAAATTCCTTAAGTAAATGGCTTCCTTAGTAGCCTCCCCTAAAGCTACATACTCCGCTTCAGTGCTAGAAAGAGCCACTGATTTCTGTTTAACACTCTTCCAAGAAATCGCACCACCCGAAAGTTTAAAAACAAAACCTGTGTAAGATATTCTATCTAACTTATTTGAGGCCCAATCAGCATCAACAAACCCTGTTAAATCCAAATCATCCCTTTTATAAGTCAAACAAATGTCTTTAGTCCCCTTCAAATACCTCAATATCTTTTTAGCACATTTCCAGTGATACTCATTATGACTTTTATTAAATTGACTCAAAAAACTTACACTATATGCAATATCTGGTCTTGTCAAAACTGCTAAAAACATTAGACTACCAATTAATTTCTGATATAAAGGATTTTCAACTTTTTCTAAGCAATTACTTTCTGTAAAATCAAAATTATCTATTGGTGAGCTGACAACATTGCACTCCTCCATATTAAACTTTCTTAATAACTGATCAATATATGCACTCTGGTCTAATCTAATAGTATCTTTATCCCTATGAATCTTCATACCAAGACACAATTTTAACTGACCTAAGTCTTTAATTTTAAATTTTGAACATAATTCTGCCTTTAATAAATCAGTTTGGACCTTATCATTACTGAAAACTATAAAATCATCAACATATAAAGCCACTACAACTAAACTCTTATCAATTTTTTTAATATAGACACATGACTCATAATCTGATTTATTAAATGCTAGGCTAATCAAAATTTCATTCACTTTTTGATACCAGGCTCGAGAAGACTGCTTTAATCCATAAATGGCCTTTTTTAAATGACAAACTTTATTTTCATTACCTTTAAGAACATAACATTCTGGTTGACGCATGAATACTGTTTCTTGCAAGTCACCATTTAAAAAAGCTGTCTTCACGTCCAAGTGAATAACATCTAAATCTAACTTTACAGATAAGGCTAATAACAATCGTAAACTTGAATACCTTATTACAGGAGAAAACGTCTCCTCATAGTCCACACCTTCACGTTGAGTATACCCCTTAGCCACTAAACGAGCCCGATAACACACCTGATCATCACAATCAACTTTGGTTTTGAAAACCCACTTGCACTCAACCAAAGTTCCACTTTTTGGAGTATCGACCAACTCCCATGCCTCATTTTCTGCAAAAGATAGCATCTCTTCATCCATGGCCCTCTTCCATCTGGCCGAGTCTGGTCTGGATAGAGCTTCTGACACACTGGATGGGATATCTTCCAAATCTACTTCCTGCTGCTTATGACATTGAAATGTCACATAGTCTTTGAAGACCTTAGGCTTCTTGGTTCTGTCGGATCGTCTTGATGTACTTGGTATTTCTGGTGTGATCACTATGTCTGGAACATACTCCGAGTCATTTGAATCATCTCCGAGGTCATCATCCAAAACATCATGGTATTCTTCCTCATCTGACAGTCTATCTGGGAATTTACCTTGGTCTGGATCCCCCACTTGAGGTAATACCTCTGTCACTGCAATATCATTGCTTGGTGATCCTAAAAAATCAAAGTTTTTCAGCAGCTTTGGTTTTTCATTAATGACCACATCTCTACTGGTAATTACACTCTTCTTAATGGGATCATAGAGCCTATAGCCCTTCACATTTTGACCATAACCAACCAAGAACATCTTCTCTGCCTTTTTGTCAAACTTCTGCCTTTTTTCTTTGGGTATATGAACCATTGCCTCACTACCAAAGATTCGAACATGACTCACATCTGGCTTTTTACTATAGAAGAGTTCATATGGTGTTCTACCTTCAAGACCTCTGACCACAGATCTGTTCCTTAAGTATGCAGCAGTATTGATGGCTTCAGCCCAAAACTGCTTAGGAAAATCTGCATCGAATAGTAAACACCTCGCCTTCTCCACCAGGGTACGGTTCATTCTCTCCGAAGAACCATTCTGCTCTGGGGTGTAAGGATTTGTTTTTTGATGTGTTATACCATTACTACTTAAAAAAGATTCAAAGTCAGCACTACAAAATTCTCCTCCGTTGTCAGACCTAAAACATTTGATTTTGTGCCCTTTTTGGTTCTCAACTAGCAATTTAAATTCCTTAAACTTATCTAGAGCTTCACTTTTGTATTTTAAAAAATAAACAAAAACCATCTTACTCAAGTCATCTTCAAGAACCAAAAAATATCTAGATCCTCCGATGGACATCATCTCCATGGGACCACATAAATCACCATGCACAACCTCGAGCAATTCTGCAGCACTATTTCCACTACTCTTGAATGGCAACCGAGTCTGCTTTCCCTCACAGCACACTTGACACATATTATGCAAACTTGCCCGCCCTTTATAGTTCAAGCCCTCAACTGCTCCGTCCCTCATTATACCCAAATCTCTAAAGTTGATGTGACCAAAACGTCTATGCCACAAATCACAACAGTCCTGAGCATACATAGAGAACGCCACTGGCTGAGACTTGACAAAATTAAGTCTATACACTTGATTAATCAAATCAGCTGTAGCCACACTTGTACCTTTACTATTAAAAATCTCACAAGCCTTCTGGTTAAAAACAACCTTGTTACCATTTAAAATCAACTGGCTAACTGACAGTAAATTGGTTGTAATATTGGGTACATAATGAACATTTTTAACTACAATGTCAAAGTTTTTATTGCTACTTACTGTAGTTAACTCTACTTCTCCAGCACACAACACTGGCATTTTTTCATTGTTGGCTACTAAAATTTCTTTGAGCTGTATATCCTGGGATGCATTTTTTATCCAGTCATTTCTTGACGTTAAATGCACACTTGCTCCAGAGTCAATATACCAATCTGAATTGTTAAATTCACCATTTAAAAAGACCGCACTAAAAGCACTCTTATCCTCCGGTTTTCTCTGCTGTTTTCGAAAACTCTCAAAATCCCTTTTCAAAACTGGGCACTTATTTTTGTAATGACCTATTTGTTTACATCCAAAACAAACCACATGTTCTTTATTGTCATTTTTAACACTGCCACCGCCATCTTTGGGATGTTTTCGGAACTTGCCTTGACTGGCAAAAGCACTACCAGTAGATTTCTCGCTGCCCGCGTTTCTACTAGTTCCATCTTTCTGCATATCAATTAACTTGGACTTTATTGCATCCCCTGTAATTTGAATTCCAGAATGTTCCAGTGCCATTATCATTGGGGTGAATCTGTTTGGCAATCCTGCAAGCAACAATGAACCAATCCACTCACTAGTAATTTCGAATCCACTCCGAGTTAATTTCTGGGCTGTTTCAATCATCTGCCCTATATAATTCTCCATACTGTCACAATTATCCAACCGCAAACTTATGAGAGTCCTAAGTAAATCAATTTTTCGTGTAAAACTTTTCTCGCCATACAGTTTTTTTAATGTTATCCACACATCCAATGCCGTTGCCGCCTCTCGAATATGCACATAAATGGATGGATCAATGGATAAACATAGCTTTGCCCTCGCTTTATTCTGCGTGTCTGCATTTGTTTCACCATTTTCTTCCAGGCATTTCGATAAACCATCGAGCACAAAAACGTTTTCAATCGCAAAAGACCAATCATCATAGTTCTCGCGACCCATTAATTTTGGCACACTGGCTAAATAATTCGTAGCCGCCATTTTCAGTCCACAAAACAAACTGCGAATTTCACTCGACCCTACGTGACTACGTTACCAAAAAAAAACTCACAACTGATACCTTCAGGTCATAGAACTTTAAAACTGAATGCTGGGCCCATAACCTCTTGAAAATTATAGTGGAAGTGAGGATTTTCTGGGGTACATTGAAACAACAAACGCCATGTTTCGTTCGATAGCAACGACTTCAACTTTATTGTAATAATCAATATTGGCAACACGCCATACACCGAGTGTTTACAAACATTAATCCAAAGATGGCGCTACATGTATTAAAATACTTTCTTGATACATCACAACAATCAGAACAGTTATTCATAGGCTTTCTCAACGTGCAAATTAATCTTTTACTGTCTTTGTGAAGCAACGATAAAATGGCTTCGAAACGGACGCAATAGCGACATCTGATATTAAATCCGTAAAATAGTTTCGAAACACAATTCAGATAACTGCCTTAATCTGAACCTTCTATAAATGCAAGGTATAACAGACGCTGATAAAGATGTTAATAGAGACATGGGGAATCTAAAATTTGCATTCCACGACATGTCTCCTCAGCTAAGCAGAAATCGTTAGCGAATTGGTTTCTTGTACTCATACAGAGTAGATCCGAATAAAAATAAAATTAAAGACAGTCAAGATTTCCTTTCACGCAAAAATAATAGTCTATGTATCTGTTGATACGTATTTCGCTTTAATAAAGCTCATCAGAACAGTTATTCGTAGGCTTTCTCAACGTGAAAATTAATCTTTTACTGTCTTTGTGAAGCAACGATAAAATGGCTTCGAAACGGACGCAATAGCGACATCTGATATTAAATCCGTAAAATAGTTTCGAAACACAATTCAGATAACTGCCTTAATCTGAACCTTCTATAAATGCAAGGTATAACAGACGCTGATAAAGATGTTAATAGAGACATGGGGAATCTAAAATTTGCATTCCACAACATGTCTCCTCAGCTAAGCAGAAATCGTTAGCGAATTGGTTTCTTGTACTCATACAGAGTAGATCCGAATAAAAATAAAATTAAAGACAGTCAAGATTTCCTTTCACGCAAAAATAGTCTATGTATCTGTTGATACGTATTTCGCTTTAATAAAGCTCATCAGAACAGTTATTCATAGGCTTTCTCAACGTGAAAATTAATCTTTTACTGTCTTTGTGAAGCAACGATAAAATGGCTTCGAAACGGACGCAATAGCGACATCTGATATTAAATCCGTAAAATAGTTTCGAAACACAATTCAGATAACTGCCTTAATCTGAACCTTCTATCTGATTTCTGCTTAGCTGAGGAGACATGTCGTGGAATGCAAATTTTAGATTCCCCATGTCTCTATTAACATCTTTATCAGCGTCTGTTATACCTTGCATTTATAGAAGGTTCAGATTAAGGCAGTTATCTGAATTGTGTTTCGAAACTATTTTACGGATTTAATATCAGATGTCGCTATTGCGTCCGTTTCGAAGCCATTTTATCGTTGCTTCACAAATACAGTAAAAGATTAATTTTCACGTTGAGAAAGCCTATGAATAACTGTTCTGATGAGCTTTATTAAAGCGAAATACGTATCAACAGATACATAGACTATTTTTGCGTGAAAGGAAATCTTGACTGTCTTTAATTTTATTTTTATTCGTATCTACTCTGTATGAGTACAAGAAACCAATTCGCTAACGATTTCTGCTTAGCTGAGGAGACATGTCGTGGAATGCAAATTTTAGATTCCCCATGTCTCTATTAACATCTTTATCAGCGTCTGTTATACCTTGCATTTATAGAAGGTTCAGATTAAGGCAGTTATCTGAATTGTGTTTCGAAACTATTTTACGGATTTAATATCAGATGTCGCTATTGCGTCCGTTTCGAAGCCATTTTATCGTTGCTTCACAAAGACAGTAAAAGATTAATTTTCACGTTGAGAAAGCCTATGAATAACTGTTCTGATGAGCTTTATTAAAGCGAAATACGTATCAACAGATACATAGACTATTTTTGCGTGAAAGGAAATCTTGACTGTCTTTAATTTTATTTTTATTCGGATCTACTCTGTATGAGTACAAGAAACCAATTCGCTAACGATTTCTGCTTAGCTGAGGAGACATGTCGTGGAATGCAAATTTTAGATTCCCCATGTCTATATTAACATCTTTATCAGCGTCTGTTATACCTTGCATTTATAGAAGGTTCAGATTAAGGCAGTTATCTGAATTGTGTTTCGAAACTATTTTACGGATTTAATATCAGATGTCGCTATTGCGTCCGTTTCGAAGCCATTTTATCGTTGCTTCACAAAGACAGTAAAAGATTAATTTTCATGTTGAGAAAGCCTATGAATAACTGTTCTGATGAGCTTTATTAAAGCGAAATACGTATCAACAGATACATAGACTATTTTTGCGTGAAAGGAAATCTTGACTGTCTTTAATTTTATTTTTATTCGGATCTACTCTGTATGAGTACAAGAAACCAATTCGCTAACGATTTCTGCTTAGCTGAGGAGACATGTCGTGGAATGCAAATTTTAGATTCCCCATGTCTCTATTAACATCTTTATCAGCGTCTGTTAAATCTTGCATTTAATAGAAGGTTCAGATTAAGGCAGTTATCTAAATTGTGTTTCGAAACTATTTTACGGATTTAATATCAGATGTCGCTATTGCGTCCGTTTCGAAGCCATTTTATCGTTGCTTCACAAAGACAGTAAAAGATTAATTTTCACGTTGAGAAAGCCTACGAATAACTGTTCTGATGAGCTTTATTAAAGCGAAATACGTATCAACAGATACATAGACTATTTTTGCGTGAAAGGAAATCTTGACTGTCTTTAATTTTATTTTTAAAAATATTAATTTCATTCTGCCCTTCATCCTCCAATGGTGCACTATCAAAAACAACTTTAGCTTGTACTCCTAATTGACTACCTGGAAGGTTATTTATGTCAATGTGGTATTATTCCCCGGAATCTTCGTAGGTATAATATTTGTAATATCGAGGGAGGACAATATTGCCATCAGGTAATAAAGACGGATGATCCAGCTATTCAATCTTATCTAATAACTCATTGAGAGTCAATAGTCTTATGTCTTACGATTGAGTAGCATGTTGTCCTACCGGTATCGTATAAATGCACACGTTTTTGAGCATTATTTTTCCTAAAAAAATAAATATTGATACCAGTAATAACTGTACTAAAATATAATCAAAAACGAAAAGTTAAAACTTGCTGAGAAAATAACCTATCCTCAAAATACTTCCTTTTATCCAGTTTGTATGTACCATGTGTGCAAATATTTATTGCAAACTTTCGACACCTTAATTAGCTAACTTTCCACTGTAGATAAATGCAAAAAACTACTGACTTATTGAAATTATTTAAAAATCAGGGTACGTGGTGACATCTAGTAAATAATATAGAAATCAGTAAAGCGTATATTTTATCGGACAGTAGAAGTATCTAAGTATCTATTTAACTAAATTATAGCAGTCATGGCTTTTTACAGTTCCTGAATTTCTTTAAAACTTCGTTTTAGAAAGTTTTTCTTCATTTTTATTTTACGTTTCATTTGATGTTATTTTGTTAACTTTTATTTACAAAGGTCATCGTAACATTCGTGCTCTCAAGGGATTTTTATTATAAGACTTGTCAGTTACTGGGTATACTATTACTTCTGCTATGATATAATTTCTGTATGTCTTACTTATTCTCTCGTTGTTATTTTGTACCGGTGAGCAGGAATTATCGATACATTTTTTTGATATTTGCATAAATTTTAAATAGTACATACTAGTAAACTGCATAATATATAATTTATAACAATAGTTTAAGAACATTGCTAACGTTATCTAAAATTTAAAGCTTAAGGTGTAATAAATTAAAATATTTAATAATTATATGATTGTTGATATAATGATATATACAGGATGTCCTATAATTATTTGGAGATTAGCTAATAGGTGATAGCTGACATCAAAATAAAGCGTTTGAGCTCAAATTGCTTAGGCAAAATGTTGATAGTTTTCGTTCTACAGGACAATGTATTAATATTTTTTTATATTATTGTTAGGGATATATTAAAAACCATTCGAACGATTTAAGTGATTTGGTCTCTTGCTAGTATTTAATAAGGTGAACATAAAAATGATAGTAGTTTTACCATTGACACTAGGTAGCGCCACTACTATAACATTGGTTCATTAATGTGGCCATAATTTTTTTGTCCGCCCTGTATAAACATTCTAGGAAAAAAAACATGAAATAACATTCAATTCTACACAAAAAAGGTATTTTTGTTTCAAACAAAAAAGTTCACCGTTTTCAAAATAAACGTATTTTGTTAATGATAAGAATGTCTGTATTTAATTTTTCGCAAAACAAGCAGGTAGGTACCTAGGTATGCTGTTAACTTAATGAAAAAGTCAAGACGAAAGTACGAATTTGTTCACTATTTGTTGTCAAACTAAAGTGCGAGTCTATTATTATATAAAAAAAAAGAATGTGTGTACTTTGTACGCAGGTAAGAAGTTATACTTCTATTATATGATTTTAACGAAATAGATATATTTTAAACAGTTTATTTGTATTATATTTAAATATTAAACTAATTTTAATACTTGCAATTTGCCAAAAATTTTCTTAAATAATACCGTAAGTATTACCGAAAATAAAAAAAGTAAGCAAGGTGACATGATCCTAAGCGGTCACCCATCCAAAACTAAACCCCGGTTGAAACTGCTTGACTCCTGTTTTCGAGCGACAACAGTAACAACTGGTGTAAGCCAGTGTGCTATGGCCGTAAATTTCATACTAAAATGAATTATTTTGACAAATTATATCTACAAATAATATTAAGATTGCCTTTTAATCGTGTTTTTATCATATTTTAATATATACTATTCTATTTCCGACGAAGACAAATTAAAAGACAAAAAAATAATTATAAAATATATTTTTCACACATTATTTTCACTATACATACGTAACTTCAAATATTTAGCAACTAACTTTATACTGCCGATGAGCGTGTAGGTACTTCAAACTGTCATTTCTATAAAAATTTACTCTCAACATTGTTCGCAATTGCACCTAAAGAAATATTATAACTTCAAAAACATGAACTAACATTCAATTCTACACAAAAAGTACCTAGTCTTCTTTAATATAAAAAAATACACCGTTTTCGAAATAAACTTATTTTGTTAATGATGCATGTCTGTATTTAATTTTTTGCAAAACAAGTATGCTTTGAACTTAATGGCAACGTCAAGACGTAACTACGAATTTATTTATTATTAGTTGTCAAAGTGCAATGCGGGTCATTATTTGTCAAAGTGCTATTAAGTTTTTTATAAATCACTTAAGATAAAGGTAAAATGCCACGTCATAGTGAATTTTCTAATGAAGAAATTCGCGACATAATCGTTTTGTATGCCAAGGAAAATGTTTGTTCTCGTAAAGCAGCTCAACGCTATTTAGAACTTTATTCCAATAAAAGGCAACCAAACCATAAAACTATTAGATCATTAATCGTCAGATTAGGCGAAAGAGGGTCATTGCATCCCAAAAACACGAATGCTGGAAGACCGAGAGTAATTGATCCGGATATGGAGAATGAAATTGTTGTGCGTGTAGCAGAAGATCCGGAAACCACTACAAGGCTTGTTTTTGCGGCCACTGGTATAAGCAAATCTACGGTGTTAAGAATAATACGTACCGAAAATCTGTGTCGGTATCGTTTAACTCCAGTACAGAATCTTTTACCACAGGATTTTCCAGCAAAGCTCCGAGTTAGTCGGTTTATGATAGGGTGACATTTAGACGATCCAATGTTTTATAATAAAATTTTATTTACCGATGAGGCCACATTAAGTAGAAGAGATGTGTTTAACTGACGCAATAGCCATACCTATGCGACAAAAAATCCTCATGCATTTAAATAACACCATTTTCAACAGGAGTTTTCCGTAAATATCATGTGTGACATATTTGGGGATTGTATTGTAGGACCATTCGAATTCCCAACTAGGCTTAACAGAGTAACGTATGTAAATTTTTTGAGGGAAGATTTACCAACTCTTTTAGAAGACATACTTCTAAATTTAAGACGTAACTCTTGGTACATGCATGATGTTGCACCACCACCTTATAGCCTAGAAGTTAGAAATTATCTAGATGAAATTTATCCTCAAAGGTGGATTGGTAGAGGTAGTGTATACCCATGACCAGCATACAGTCCGGAACTAAATCCCCTAGACTTTTACTTGTGGGGCTACCTAGAGTCACTTCTTTATAAAAAAAATAAATAACCGTCAACAGTTATGGCAAATAATTGTAGAGGGAGTTAAAGTAATTAGGGCCAAAGAAACTCAGTATTTAAAATAAGACAAAACTTACACAAAATATTTAGATTATGTAGTTTATCTAATTGTAAACATTTTGAACACTTATTGTATTTTTTTTTTTTTCGTTTCGTTGTGAATTATTCACTTTGGCAATTGTTTTATACTCATTCATTGTTTAATTTAATTTAATTTATAATTTTTTTTTTAATTTATTACTCTGTAAAAGGTTTAATAAAAATAATTGTTGCAATCATATGCATTGTTGTTTGAAAAATTATGTACTACTTAACATTCACTGGTATTTAAAACCTTTGGAATAATGTTTTGAATTTACATAGGTTTTTGTAAAATGTTTTATGCACGTCTCTAAAAAATATGTTTATTTCGAAAACGGCGTACTTTTTTGATTTTAAACAAGAATACTTTTTTTGGGTAGATTTAAATATTATTACATGTTTATTTTTCTAGAATATTTATACAGGGCGAACAAAAAATTATGGCCACATTAATGAACCAATGTTATAGTAGGTGGAGCCACCTAGTGTCAATGGTAAAACTAATATCACTTTCATATTAAGCATACTAAATATTGGTAAGATGCCAAATTTCACCTAAAGCGGTTAAATAGTTTTCAATATATCCCTAAAAATGGTATAAAAAAATATTGATGAATTACCCTGCAGAACGAAAACTAGCAACATTTGGCAAAAGCAATTTGAGCTGAAACGCTTTATTTTGATGTCAGCTATCACCCATTAGCTAATGACCAATTAATTATGGGACACCCTGTATTTTTCAATAAAAAGAAAACTCATATATTTTGTTTCGATAATTTACTTATTTACTTAACAAGTAAAGCTTAGGGTCAAAAAAACGAGTTTCTACGAAACTAAACAACGAACCTCAAGAGCAACGTGATACACAACGTAAATTTGCATCTCAACCGAGTTTGTTGAGAACGAAAGGAATAAACGTACTTGCAAAAACAAGAATTACGACTACGCCTTCCAGCTACTCATAACTTCGAGAAACTTCCGGTGGAACAAAAGATTCCGAAACATGTAGAAATTGGAAAAATTTTTGGTTTTTTATTTTGAGTAGTTCCATATTCAGCGTTATGTTTTGGTATGAAAATATCAAAGGTTTACTTTGGAAATAGTAACAGTTTCTATAAGAATAAATTTTAAATTTGTACAAAGGAATCATTATTATATAAAAATATAAAATTCAGTTTTCGATAATAATATAAACATGTGGAACGACTGAATTTTTGTTATGATTTGGAAATATACACGGGGTTTTAAAGTACAGACAAGAGGAGAATTGACAAAGACTGTTAGGACTATTATATATAAGCATGTGATATCAATGGGTATTAAAAGGAACTTTACGGTGAATATTTGAGTGAAAATAAATTGAGTAAACAAAGTTCAGATTGTAATAGATAATATATTTAAGATACTTGGTAGAAATTATGTATGAATAGAATATTGTTTTGTTACAGAGATTTAAAGAAAATGATGATGTTTGGAATATCCCAAACCGACCAATGACCGATTGTTTAGGAGATCAGTGGGTAAAAACAGTTAATTCATGCAAAGTCGCTTTGTTTTAGTATTATCGACGAAAAAACCACGAGGTATCAATGTGAAACGCTTCATAGAAATTAATTTGTTAGTTTGAAAATGCTAAGATATGATTGGTTTAGGAAGAGATAGTCAAAAGTGGTATGTTTTGTATATTTTTGAATGTAGAGTGAAGGGTTATTTGTTCCTGGCCGTCACAAGATAAACTTCGAAAGCAGAAAAAGTGTTTTTAATGGTAAAATAGATTAAGTTGTGTTAAAAAAGAAAATAAAGAAGTGTCTGTTTTTAAAGAAAGTGGAAGCAAGAAACCGCTATCCATCTCTAATTGAGAGAATTGAAGTATCTGTATGCTCCAATGCAACAGTATTTGTATTTACAACAAAACTTATCATTGCATCGGGAAAATTTAGAATCCAGAGGGGATGTGAGTTCGATGAGGATAGTGAGTAAATTGACAAGACCGTTCAGGTCAGTTTCAGAATAATATTACAGAGAGAGAAGATTTTGAAACGGAACTGTAAATAAGTAAAGCTTATAAAGTCTGTTTTGTTAAATAAATGTTTGAAAACCTGATTGACAAATTCAGGTAAATAATATAGGTCATCTAGCAAAGCGGATTAAATTTGCACTGCGATTTGAACAAAGCGATATCTATTTTTGGTTTTGTTTTTATATGTGTAATTAACATTTTCCAAAGAATAAACCTGAGATTAAATTTAAACATTTAATTTAAAGTTGGCATATGTAATTAAAGTCATTAAAAAATATTTTGAATGGAATACTAATTAAATTAATTAATTATTTACTGTGTCGAATTATTAACAGTTATCAAATAAGTAACTGCATTACAATAACATCAAATATTAATAATTAACATTAAATTTCAATATTATACATATATATATATATATATATATATATATATATATATATATATATATATATATAATATATATATATATATATATATATATATATATATATATATATAAATTGTACTATTTTTATTAATCTAATTTACTGTCTTTATTTATTTATTATCAAAAGTTCTACATTTATAACACTTACGAGTTTATTTAAAGTCTTTATTTGTACAATATAACTAATTTATTTTACACTAATAATTATATAATTTATTTACATTTATTACAATACGCGTTACAATTCGAAACTCGGCGCGATATTATTTTTTAGACTGTTTCCAACAAAATTCCCTCCTTAAATATAAAATACAGTTATTCGAGAATCCCTTCGAATTCGGACAGATGTTGATCTGAATTGGCTCGAACACCGTGGAGGAAGACCGGTCTCATCGTGGCTCGCAGCGGTGTTCACCTTTTTAAAAGAAAAGGGGGCGAAAGATTGGTTTCAGATAATCTACGAGAACGTTTTTGTTAGAATAATAACATGTTTACAGGTTAAATATGAAAACATAATTTATCGTAACATTGTTCCCCTCTTAAAAGATGGTTCCTACTCTAACCTTGTCGGGACTGTAACTGGAACGGTATGCTGGTATCGGCAACTTGACCCTCTTTTACAACTTCCAGTTGTATAAAAATGACAAGGGACGGTTTCTCTTCCCACCAGTAACTATGTGGATTGCAACAGACTAACACCTGGACTTCGGTGTCTTTAAAGATCTCCTCCACTATACTTCGGATAACCCTCCAATCTAATTGGCGGCACTCTAACTTTGGCATGGCTAACTTTTGCACGTCGGACTCTGGTACGTGCTCTCTCAAGTGAAGTAATTCTTCCCATACACCTCGGTAGGTAGGTTGGTCACGGGCAGTGTCTTTTGTTACCAGGTAGAAAAGGTAACGTGATGCATCTTGCAGTAAGGGCCACTGAGTAGTCATCGAGAAGCACGAGTAGATCTTGCTTTTTTTCAGTGATAACAGCATGTCGTGCTTTACCGGTACCTCCATAGGCCCCCATGAATTCCTCAAACGTGAGGTCAGACACATCTTGGACTTGGTTTACTTCCCCTTCTTCATCTACGTCGTGGTCACCTTCGAAAGACGCCAGCCGGTTATGGTGCACTATCATCGGATTTCCCCTCTGAATCTTGCTTATTCGGTAGACGACATCGTTGATCTTCTCCATAATGAGGTATGGACCTTCCCAAAACTGCTGCAACTTGGGAGAACAACCTTTTCGATTTTTGGGATTATAGAGTCAGACTTTGTCGTTCTTTTTAAAGCACCCCTTTTTGGCTTGCGTAGCCTACCATTTCTTCGTTCGGTCGCTCGCGATCTGAAGATGGGAACGGATCAACTCGTGTACATCGTCCATTCTTCTTCGTAATTCAATCACATAATCTTCACCTGCTACATCTTCTCCAGGTCGACACCCAAACTCTAGATTACAAGGTAGTAGCATCTCGCGTCCGAATGGGACTCTGGCTGGTGTCTGGCCTGTTGATTCGTTAACAGCAGATCTGTAGGCCATTGTACAACGGAAGATATTGGTCCCAGTCTCGCTGATGATCGGACACCATCTTTGTCAAATACTTGCCAACTGTCCTATTCATCCCTTCTACCATACCATCCGATTGTGGATGATACACTGTAGTTCTTGTTTTCTTCATGCCTAGTCTATCACATATTATTTGGAATAGATCGCTTTCGAAGTTCCTTCCTTGGTCACTATGGATCTCCAAAGGCATTCCAAATCGTCTGATATATTCTTGGATCAACTTATCTGCAACGGTGTTGGCCTTCTGGTCTGGAAGTACGTAAATCTCGACCCACTTAGTGAAGTAATCCATTACTACCAACATGTAGCGATGTACTAACAGCGATGTCCAAAGCTATTCTTTCAAACGGGCTTCCAACATTATATTGTCTCATAGGAGCTCTCCTTTTTCGGTGATGCCCGTTACTCGTAGCACAAAATGTACATTTTTTACACCATTCCTTTACGTCTTTTGAACTGTTCATCCAATAAAACCGTTCCCAAATTCGCTAAATTGTTTTCTTCACACCGAAATGCCCTCCTGATGGACTCTCGTGTAACTGACGAAGTACTTCGGCTATTCTGCTCTTTGGAATCACCAACTGTCTTCTCTTCTCTGAACCGTCATCATTTTCCAGGACTCGTTTGAGCAAGCTATCTTCCATGATAAATGAGTCCCACTGGGCCCAATACGTCTTAACTACTGAACATAGGTTTAATATTTCTTGCCAAGGTGGTCGACGGTTTTCCTTTTTCCATTTTCGAATTATTTGTATAACTGGATCTTTCTCTTGTTCTTCCCTTATCTTAGTAGGCGTCCAGTCGTCGTTGACCATCGTTGTTCTTAGCACTGCTGCTTCCTTGGATTCCGTTTTGTTGCAGTGGGAACAGTCTGCTGGGCATGGCCTTCTGGAAAGAGAATCAGCGTTTCTGTGACTAACTCCGGCCCGGTGCTCAATCTTAAAATCGTATTCTTGGAGTCGTTCTATCCATCTGGCTATCTGACCCTCTGGATTCTTAAACTGCATTAACCACTTAAGGGCGGCATGGTCGGTTCGGATTAAAAACTTCCTTCCATAGATGTATTGATAGAAGTGCTCCACTGATTTCACTACTGCTAGAAGTTCTCTTCTCGTGACACAATAATTCCGCTCAGCTTTTGAAAGAACTTTACTAAAATATCCAAAGACTCGTTCCTGTCCTCCTTGAATCTGAGACAGCACTCCTTCAATTCCTACATTACTTGCATCTGTATCTAAGATGAACTCTCCTTCATGCAGTGAATACCCTAAAATTGGTGCTGTGATTAAATGCTTTTTTAAGGTCTCAAAGGCATTTTGGCAGTCTGTATCCCAGCGGTAGTCTCTTGCTTCCTCTGTCAGTCGCGTTAATGGCTTAGCAATATCTGCAAACTTCTTAATAAACCTCCGATAGTAAGTATGTTTGTCAGTTGGTTCTCATTCCTTAATGGAATCGATTTTTCCTTTATCCACGGCCACTCCTTCTTTACTGACTATATGACCCAGATAAAATTGACTTTACCTTGAAATAGCCGGCAAACATCAATTGGGCAGCTTTAAGTCGAATAAAAACGTTTTCTAAATTCTTCAAATGATCTTCAAATGTCTCCCCCAAGACGATTATGTCATCCAGAGAAACCAGGCATGCTTTCCAAGATAATCCTCTCAACACATTTTCCATAAGCCTCTCAAATGTCGCAGGAGCATTACAAAGTCCAAATGGCATAACGTTTAATTGCCACAATCCAGATCCTGTGGTGAAAGCTGTCTTCTCTTTATCTACTGGGTCCATTTCTACCTGCCAGTATCCAGACTTTAAATCCAAAGTAGAAAACAATTTACTTCCAGTCAATGTGTCCAATGTATCGTTGATCCGAGGCAAAGGATAACTATCTTTCTTGGTAACGTTGTCTTTCTTCATTTCCTGAACAATCGTTTTAACTTCCTCTCTTTTCGTCTTTCCGCCTGTGGTAATCGTCGAGCTGTTAAACGAATTGGCTTAGCATTACTAGTATCAATTTTATATTTAACAAAGGTAGTTCTTCTCGTCTTTTCTCCTTTCGGCACAAAAATATCACGATACTGCCGAAGAAATCCCCTTAATTTCCTATTCTCCATCTGATTTAGAGACTGTCCAGCAACTGCAACCATTTGGTGGAATTTGTCGTTGGAGTTATCGAATGTTGTCGTCTGACGGATTATGGATGTCACAAATACACAAGTTCCTACTTTTGTCTCTTTCTTGATGGTCACTGGGTAGTAATTGACATTGATAAGTCTCACAGGTATTTCTTTAGCCGAAGTCACCAATTCCTTTCCAATTATGATTCCTCGGCCAACTTCGTCGTCATAGTTACAAGGCTCCATCATAACAGGTGTCCCTTCGTCTACTATTCCCTGTAATCGCGCTTCTATGATCGTTTCACTTCTAG
The DNA here is from genome assembly GCF_040954645.1 of Diabrotica undecimpunctata. Lineage (NCBI taxonomy): Eukaryota > Metazoa > Arthropoda > Insecta > Coleoptera > Chrysomelidae > Diabrotica > Diabrotica undecimpunctata. The sequence continues at coordinate 72,397,630 of NC_092809.1, read as the reverse complement.
TAGGCACGACTTTATCTTCTTTAACGGCTGCTTGCACAGTGTTGTTATCATTTGGATGAAGAAATACCTCCTCGTTACCAACTTTGATTACCTTATTTTCATAATCCAATTGGAATGCATGCATATTCATTACGTCCATTACTAATATAACATCCTCCTCTATAACAGTATGGACGAACTTTTTTGCTCCAATTCTTAATTGTACCTTGATTTCTCCATGAATGTTGGCATTTTCACCTGTAGAGGTCCGAAGTCGCAACCTCGCTGGTAACAGTTTCTTACGGCTGTTTATAACTGTCGGGCGTATAATGGTTCTGGTCGCTTCGGTATCCACCAACAACGTATGTCTTTTACCATTTATTTCTCGATCTACATATACACTATCTTCACGACATTTTAAAGAAGCTATTAGTATGAGGGGGTCTTTGGAAAAGTTCCGGGTCGAAGCTGCCCTTCTAAAGCCGACCCGTTCTAGTTTTCCTGATGGTAAGTTTCATGATTTGCGTCGTACATAGGGTGCCTACGTGAACTTCGTACGTGTCCTATTTCGCCACAATTCCAGCATCTTATGATCTTTGTTTTCTTGTATGTCATACTTTTCATCATATTACGAGCTGGTCAAGTTTATCTTCATCCCCTTCCTCTTTTACAGTCCTTTAATTTACAACTTTTATAACTTTACTCTAAGAAACAATTCGCAGTGTTCTCTGCATTTCATAATCACGAAGACCATCAATAAACGTTTGAACGGCCAATTTTTTCATCATGTCTTCAGGAGCTATTGGATAAGCATATTGTACTAATCTGGCAATATCTACCTCATATTCTTAAAGAGCCTCATCTTTCTTCTGTATTCGATTTTTAAGCTGCGACTGATATACAAGCTCCAAATGTTCGTGGCCATATCGCACATTTAACTTCTTCTTCAGTTGTTCGAAATCATCCGTCTCCTCTACGGCTATGGTCTGAAGCCCATCTAAGGCATCTCCTCGAAGAGCGATAGTCGGGTTTATAGCCTTTTATTTTTCAGACCATCCATTCGCTCTTGCAGCTGATTCGAACTGTTTCATGTAGTTGTTCCATGACGATTTTCCATCGAAAGTTGGGACTTTCACATGAACAGAACCTCCACTTCCTTCAAATTTCGGCCGTATTTCCAACTTACATTTCGTCTCGTCTTCTTTTGTCTCTACTGTAATTGGATTGTTTCCTCTCTCTGCTGTCCCTGTTTCCTCCATCTTCCTTTTCATTTCTTTCATCTTTTCTTCGAAGGCCAACATATCGGCAGCAACTCGGTTTTTTAACGAAGACATTCTATCGTCGAGGGCACACATCTCCGAAGTGACTTTAGAGATTTCCAAAGAGATGTTAGCAGAAAATGTGCTTTCTAGAGAAGAAATCTAGTTAGAAACTTTGTCTTCTAAAGAAGCGATGTCGCCGGAAACTTTGTTCTTCAATGATGCGATGTCACCAGAAACTTTCGCAATCGACGAGATGACAGTAGCATGTTTATCTTTAAATATATAAGTTTCCGGGTCTAAACCGTCTTCCTCCAAAACGTTCTTTAGTCGTTGGACTAAATCAGCCTTTTTTCCGGTAGAAGCTAATTCTCTATCCTCGAAAGGTCTTCCTAAATTTGTAACTTTGAGCTCATAAATCGTAGTCATTTTCACAATTTATTTTATATATTCACTTCTGGACAACACTGTACTATTTTTATTAAGCTAATTTACTATCTTTATTTATTATCAAAGGTTACACATTTATAACACTTACGAGTTTATTTAAAGTTTTTATTTGTAATAATATTATTCTCTTAATCTCAACAGTCTTTCAACATTCTCTCTGATATCTTCTTCAGGGCTTCTGAGGTCTTAGTCTCCCAAGGACCCAGACACTACTACACTGATCACCATTCAATGCACTACTGCCGCTGGGAACAAAGGAAGGTTCATTTAAACCGTCGATGGTGACGTGGTTTGGGTGGAGGTTGGCGTAAGGATTACCGTTGGGATCGGCGAGGGGATTGGCGCCGGTGTTGGTGCAAACATTTATGACAGCAGGATTTTAATTGGCAGATGGAGCGGCCGATATTTTCTTAATATGAGAGGTCTCCATGTCAAAGGTACCCGTATGCCTTCATCTCTTGTATAAAGGCACTTTGGCCTTTTTTCAATTTCTGTGGCTTCTCGGACACATGCGAATTCCTAAACTCCGTGTGGTTCATTTGGAATGTTATCTTTGATTGATCGAATAAAATAAAAACAAATTTGGGGGGTAAAACGTGTCTTTATTCCTCTTGATTTAAGAATTTTTGTCGACTTTTTCAGTGAAAGGTTTATGTAAGAAAGAAAAGCTTTTGTATGATGAGGGTCTGAGACTTTGGATTAAGATTGAAAAGACTGATCTCTGTGAATGCTCCTATTGATGTGATTTTCGCGTTAACCGTTTTGGATAAAGGCTTGTTTTAAACAAGAGAGATCAGCGGGTCTATTTGCATTATTACAAATGCCTATTAATCTGGAGACAAGCGTATTAATGACTGAATTAATTTATGAATGTGGATAATCAGAGTTGTCATGCAAACAACGATTAGTATAGGTGGGTTTTCGATAAACAGAGTGATGAAAACTTTGAGATTGAATTTTTTTAACGATTTTTTAGGAATAATGAAGCATTTGTGACGAAAGGTTTTAACCAAGTACTGGCCAATGATTTTGTAGGGCAGTTGTATGCACTGACAATGGGACGTAGAATAATATCGGGTATTGGAAAATATATATATATATATATATATATATATATATATATATATATATATATATATATATATATATATATATATATATATATATATATATATATATATATATATATATATATATATATATATATATATATATATATATATATATATAAATACATATATAGGTGCAGGTGCAACAGAAAATTTCAGAACACTATTTATGGCTTCATCCAATTCCAGATTTAAAAATTTACTAATTTGTTGGTTTCGGTTTGTGTTTTTTTTTTCTTCTTTAGCCGTTGTTGTAGGATTAAATTTTTTTATTTGTTTTTTCTTAGTGCAATCAGAATCTGTTTCTTCCTGAACGTTTAAAAATTTATTGAAGTCCAAATATTAAATTTCACAGTGTCGGATGAATAGTATTACTTTTGCAGCTGTAATGACTCTAAAATCATTTTGTCGATATCTCGTCTTGTGTCATAAATTACATCTCTAATAAACGCTAGGCTTAGCCTTCTTAAAGTTTTTTGGTTTTATAGTTGTTTTTGTAAAAACTTTGCTTTATATAAGTTATTATATTGTTTTCGTCCGAGCAGCGTTTTAAAAACGTGTACTTTTGGTGTGACTCCGCGTTGAACAATTTTAGCTTTAAGAAAAACTTGGTCTCACGCTCGAAGCAGAAACTCAAATATGTCGGTCTTGATGCGCTTCTCTTGACTTGTCCTTAGCAGCGCTTTTTGTTATTGGTTCTATAGGTATATAAGTAGGTTGGGTCCTGACCTTCGGCAATTTTGCCTGATTTATTTTTATATTTTTCTTTGACACATTTTGCTATGAGCATCTTCTCTTTGGTTTAGATTATCTATATTAGCACTCTTTCTATTTTCTTCATTATAAATTTTACATATGGTAGGATGGAATTTGCAATCGCTTTTTCGTCTTCTGTTGGATTGTTTATTTCTCTTTGAACATTCTGGGTCTTTTAGATGTTGAGAGGCCGTTTTTTTTTATAATGCATATATAAAATTATTAAGACATCTGAACATGGTAGTTGTTTGTTTTCTTCCAGTTGCAATGAGTTTTGCCCATAGAGGAAAAGATCTTGACAGTTTTTGCATTTTTGCAAATTATCAACTTGAATATACGTTTTATAATATGTCACGACTAAAAATACTATTTTTACGTTTCTAGTGTTTTAACAATATATTTTGTAATTTCATTCATAGTCCTCTTTTTATAAAAAAATATTGTTAAAATTTGTTCCTTTATACGCCATTTTCTTTCACGTAAAATTATTAAACCAATAAATCAGAGAATGTCAATAAGTCGCTGAACTCATTCGTCTCCTTTAATTAAGGCGTCGATTTCCCATAACCAACTGCTGATAAAATTTAATTATATATCTTTACAGTTACAGTAATTTATAAGGCAGACATTCAAAGTAAAAGGAGACTCTTTGTTACTCCTTTAAATCTCCTAAGATTTTTTCCCGAACGTTTTGCAGTATTATCGAGCTTTATGATAAGTTGCGTAAATCTCGTCTTGCGTGAATATGAAGAAGGAGTAAAGCAGTGCGGCCAAAATTTAATTGAAACGAAATATAGGTCGAGAAAGTGATTTTTCTTTTTAATATTACCTCATAAATTATTATTTTTTGGACACATAATTTTTGTTTTCATAGTAGAAGGAAAATATTTAAAACTGGTTTAATAAATATTTGTCAAAATTTTTTATTAAGTTTAAGAACATAATAAATCTCTATACAATTGACTAAATTTACTGAGAGTCATTTACAATTATTTTAATTTAAAATACCTTTATTTTTATGTTTTGATTTCACTCTGGAATTTTTTCTCAAAATACAAATTATACACATCAAATTAATTTTATCTGAGGACTTATAACAACCTAATTAAAATCTATCACCATGTTGTTTATATCATCCTCCTTAATACTCCAACGAGCTACTCTGAGTTATATCTATAACGAGAATGGTTCCACAAGGTGAATACCAATTCACGCCGGCAGATAACAAACAGTGGACTGTCATGGCAGTTGCTGACGCTGACAAGTGCCGAATGTTTCAGGAACGAGAAGTTCTCGCAGCCACGAAACATAAGAAACAACCGATGAACCGATGTCCCGGAGTAGCCTCGGAGTTACGTCTTGCCCTACTGTATTTGGTATTTACAGTATTTACGTAGGCACAAGCGTACCCCCGGCGATGATAAAACCCGGCTATCAAATGGTTATGGGTTCAATCTGGTGGAAAGGAGGACGAATTCACCAAGCAAAAAGCACATCGACCGAGGTTTGGAACTGCAGAAGAGGATTATCGCTACTACCAGGAAGCTGTGCCGTGGTGTGATGACTGTTACAGATAATATCGTAAAACATAAATATGTTATAAATACTATTTTAACCTTTTATAGACATTTCGAACTTTCATGAACATTTTCAACTTTTATAAATAACTTTTATAATTTTAATGTATACCACTTTTAATTTTTTCTCGTTTTGTGCAAATATTTTAAAATAGTGTAAACATTTTGTACACATTTTATAAACTGCCGGGATTTTATGTAGAATTAAAAAAAATTTAAATGGAACTTTTTTACATTTTTGCAACTTTTTTTGTAAAATTTTTTTGTATATTAAATAAATTTTTTCCAGCAAAAGTGTCTTTAACGGAGGGTGGTGTTATCGCGTGCCTTAGTCTGTAGACCAATGAGCACATCCATGCGTATCCCCTCACTTTTATACCTCCTATTCAATTTACCATTATCCGATAGACTTGGAAATGCACATATCGATACAAAATAAAGTGTATAAAAAGAGTGCATTTTCCAAGCCAGGAGTAGTCAAGCCTAGTCATACTACAGCTCCCATGTAGGGTCTCCTACATTCTGGGAGCCTTCTTGATGGGGCTCTGCTTCCTATTTGTTCTTAGACTCTTTTGCTAGGACCTTTTTTACCGCCGAACTGAGTTTTATTTGTGGGAGATAATCTTCCAGAGTGTTTTGTAAAATTAATGTTTGTGATGGTAAATTCATGTTTTAAGGCAAATTGAATCAAGCGTTTTACTCTTGCATTATGTTTACCGGGTCTCTGTTGACCAATAGTTTCCCATCTGTTATCTTCATTGGTTTTCTAGCCGACCTTTGCATTCCAAGCCCCCATAAAAGTAAGTTTCCATGTAGCTCTTTATTGGTTGCTTTTCTTCTCCTAATGCAAAGGTTGCCACAATGGTATAAAATGTGCTTTGCTGTTTCTCCTTCTAGGTGACAGTATCTGTATAGATCATAACATGCCAATCTCATCAGCTTTAATTGCCCATTCAGCTTACATTACCGTACTAAGCGTTTGACCATTTCCTTGTCTCTGCTTATTAGGTCTGTTATAACCTTATAACCATGACAATATGTTTCTTTACGATCTTCGAGATAGTCTCTTCCAGTATTTTATATATTTTGTCTACTTTCTTATCTCCAGCCTTGGTTGTAGATATGCAGACTTAAAATAAGTGTAGTTTGATAGGTTTTGTTTTTGGTGATGATTAGTCGGTCATTTATCAGTAAATATTCCTAAACGCTCAAGGCTACTATTTTTGAAACTAGTATTGCTACACCTCTCTCTCTCTAGGCTTTAGGGCCCCAGATATACTTATCTTGTATTCTGTTATTTCAAAATAACCCCTATCTTTCCAATACGTCTTAGCTATTCTGCATATTTCAATGTTGTGTTTAATTAATTCTTGCTCAAATATAAAAAGTTTTTCAGTTTGCAACAGAACTTGGACGTTCCGTGTGGCAATGCGGTATTGATTTTTTAGAAGTAGTTCGTTCTTTCTTCCAGTTGCCCATTTAACAGATGCTTCTTTCATCTGTCCAGTAGCACATCCTTCACTTTCAAACCCAGAGTTAGACTAGTTTCAATTTCTAACCTGGTCTCATAGCTTTTACGTCTAGTTTTGTTATTAGTAATTAAATTCGCTGGAAAATATATTCAGGTACTTTTCCGTTTGCTTACCTGATCGCAGAATACGACTAAATGTGAACTTTTATATTATCCACATCACCTGTTACGATTCGTATGAAATACTAAAGGTAGGTGGGCGGACAACTTATAGGTGTATCAAGATCGCTTGCCTGGTAAAAAAAATTGTCCTGTCCGGTCTCTCGCGTCCCCACCTTGTGGTTCTAGTGTTAAAATATTTCTATCCGAATAACTACTTGAAACATAAGAAGTCTTTATCAACCAGATGGATTGGAATATTAATTGAAAATGGACTGAATGCATATTCAAGTACTAAAACTAACTGAAACCCGATGGACAAACTCGGAAAAAAATCAAACCGAAAATTCAACTCAACTCCAAAACCACTTAAAGTGAATAGAAGTTTTTCTTATTAAAGAAACGAACGACTCTTTAATGAATTTTGTACCTTACTTTGATGGAATAATCAAATCATGCCTTAAATTCAATAAATCATTGGCACACTCATCTTAAGAAGAGATGTATACGCCCCCACCGCGGACAAAACTGTGGACACTGTGGACAAAACATAACTATATGTTAAAATTTAGAGGAGATCGTAAAATCACTGTAGGTATGGGCGACTGCAATGCCAAAATTACTGATAAAAATTATGAGGAGTACTATTGAGAATACATTTGGAAGTGCATATTAGTTGAGATAAATCAGAGACGAGTAGACAATATTGCAATTTTGTATAAAACAACAAATGGTATTAATTAAAACCTTATTCAGGCTATCAAAGAGAAAATTATACACATAGAAAGCACCAGAAGACAAGAAGGATCGAGTAGTAACAAATTAAATTGATAACGTCTTGTCAGTAAGAAGTTTAGAAATTGAATAAAATTACCAAAGACTTCATTACCGCCATTCCAAGTGACGGTAACTTTGCATGCAGTTATAATTCTGTAATCGTGGACATGAAGATACGACTAAGGAGAAAACAGCTGCAACGTAATTAGAATAAAATTAAGACTACAAAATCATAATTGCCAGAGACTGCTTAAATAACATCTCAGTCGAGTAATTAAAATATAGTAGCAGATCTACATATACAATGGTCAAAAATTAAAGATATAGTAGTAATCACTCAAAACGAAACTTTAAGTTAAAATCATCACCAGAATTAGAAACAAAAATTACCAACCAAAGGAAAGGTATATAAATAAAAAATGCAATATGATTGTGGAACTAAGAGTAAATACGACAGCTTTAACGTTCACAACAAGGTTAAGAAGTTTGTTGGTCTTAGATTTAAACAAGAAGCAAACATACTAAGAAATGAAACTTGTACGATAATCATGAACTTAAGAAAAAATTGTATATTGAAATAATTACATATCATGATGATAGCAACAATGATATTAAAGCAATATATTGTGTCTTAACACTTTAGGAAGACACAGCTACAATAACATATGATAAAAACCTGAGGTCAAACAAGCCATAAAAATAGCAAAAAGTGGAAAGGCAAACATATAATCTTTATTGTAAACTCTTAAAAATATTGGGGGATAAATCTATATCTGTTTTGGTAGATTTTTTTATTTGTATATATAGAACTAGAATCAACTTATAAGCTTAACTTATCTAATTAAAGATATTCCTACGAATAACAGATACCAAAATCTACCAAATGTAAACGTAAAACATCACTTGCACAGTTCGAATGCCGCACTACTTTCGGAACCAAAAAAGCCCTGTTTACGTGGTATATACTGTAATGTACTGGCACAGAGATGCGCAAATGTCAATATTAAGATACATGTGTCTACTTTATTACCTATACTAAGGCCTGTGCAAGTCCTAAGCACAAAAAGCTACTGGAAATCTTGCAAAAACTAAGCATTGATTGCAAAGGTGTTCAAATAATATCAAGATTGTACTGTAGTCGAACGACAAGAATAAAACTAGACGAAAAAGTATTTAGAAGGGTGTATGATAGGGATGTGTTCTATAGCTAATGGTAATAAATTTTTACTCTAAATATACTTTCCCTGATGCTTTAAAAGATGAGTAAGCTAGAATAGTCATAAATGGAGTTCTTACCAACAATATCAGATATACTGATAATAAATAAATATCCAACAGGTTGGTAGATCTGAAGAGACTATAATTAAAGAATCTATGGTTTAAATATCAGGGAAAACCAAAAGATGGTCGTTTCAAAAAAAGTTAACAATTGTGGACAATTTTCTTTTAACACTTATACAGAAGTAAAAACTTTAAAATTTGTATATTGGTATAAAAACTTTTTTATTAAAACTTGTTAAAAGTGTCGTCCAAAAATTAGAGATGCATAACGTTTTCGATCTAACTCAGATCATCCTCAGTGCATTCTGTTAGTACTTGTAGCTAACACTAAAATTGCAGTGGAGACATCAATATATGATTTACATATTAAAATTTAAAATAAAATGCGATCCTAGGTCGATGACAGTGGTTGTAAATGTTAATACTTAAAGAGCAACATACTTACTTGCTCGACTGGAACACGTGGTTCTTGTCAGTTCAAACAGTTGGTCTGTGTCGTTTGAACTGACAAGATCCACGTGTTCCAGTCGAGCAAGGAAGCATGTTGCTCTTTAAGTATTAACATTTACAACCCTTGTCATCGACCTAGAGTCGCATTTTATTTTAAATTTTAATATGTAAACCATATATTGATGTCCCCATTGTAATTTTAGTGTTAGCTACAAATATTAACAGAATGCACTGAGGATGATCTAAGTTAGATCTAAAACGTTATGCATCTCTAATTTATGGACGACACTTTTAATAGGTTTAAATAAAGAAGTTTTTATACCAATATACAAATTTTTTAAAGTTTTTACTTGTGTATAAGTTTTTTAACTATGGTATACAGCCAGCTACTGGGTTTTTTCATTATTTTTAATTTTCTTTTAATGAGCAAGTCATTAAGCGGGTTGCTCTGTGCAAATGTCTTGGAACTATGGTCAACGGGACTCATTAATATTTAGAAGAAATTCGTTCACGGATTGAACAAGCATGGCCTGTGTTCGTTGAAATGAAAAAAACTGTTGAGAGCACCGTATCTTTCTGTGACTCTATGGTTAATGCTTAGGTGTTATGTATTAAATATACCCCCATACGATGTGAAAAGCTGGGCACTAAATAAAAAACCCCTTAAAAAGATAGAAGCTTTTGAATTGTGGGTCCACAGATACGTCATCAGAGTATCCTGGACGGATATATAAAGAAATTTGAATTCCTCTGATACTTAAATATCAGCTGGACCCAGGTCTAACTGGCCTTTCAGCGTACGACCTATAGCTAGCCACTAACTCTTACGAGTCTGACATCATTTGAGGGCGGCTCCTTGCACGAAGCATCTCGTGGCTCCACCCTCCCTGTAGTAACTGTTTTGCTTTACTAGCACTTGTCCCTTATTCCCCCGGAGCGGAAAAAAGAGCGCAAGTAGCCAAACTCGACCTCGCACGTAGACAGGTAGGTACGCCCTTAATGGGAAAAGACGTATAAGGGTCGCAGCTCGTTTAACCTCATTGATTCTGTGGAATGAAAGTAGAGTGGTCCCACGAGAGACTCGTTTCGGATGCTAAACATGTAGACCGGTGACCGTAACGCTGAAGCGCCCTCCGTGCGTTTCTACAAACTCGACAACTCGAACTACGGCTCTCCACCTTGCATTATTTTCCATTGGTCACCTCTTACGAAGGGCAGGGATATCTGGCCCCATAAGTATTCTTATCTACGCTTGCCGGTCGTAGCCTGGACGGATACAGTCACAAATCAGGTAGTGCTAGAAAGACTAAAAAACATTAAACCTAGAAGTATATTTACTTAAAAAACAGAAAAAGCTTAGGTTTCTTGGCCAGATCTCTAGATTTCTGCAGCTTAGAAAGTGCAAATAGCTGTTTTTATCAGTAACCGTGATAGGCGAAGGTGAATGCAAGAGAAAGAAAACATTGGTAGATTATAAGGATAATGTACCACTCTGTCTTACCTCTTTTTATAAGGGAAACTTCGTATCATCTTGAAAGATCTGAATGTTTACCGTTGTATTTCTGTATATATATATATATATATATATATATATATATATATATATATATATATATATATAGATATATATATATATATATATATATATATATATATATATATATATATATATATATATATATATATATATCATGTACTAAACGATTGTATTTGTGTTTTATCCAATATTGATTTTATTTTGAAATATTCCGTTACTAATTAATTGCTTTTTGATTTTATTGTATTAAACTTTTTTTATTCTTTTTAATATTGTATTTTACAATAAATTCATTAGAAATATTAGTTAAATCAATGTTGCATTTCCTGAATTTTTAATTTATTTTACTAATTAAAAGCTGCTTTATACAAGAATTCTGTAATATTGGTTTATTAAATATGTACATATTTGCTTTCAGTGAACCTTATTTGTAAATGTTCGAATAAAACATTTTATGGTATTTAAATTTTAAATTAAATTTAAATATACATTTAATATGGAATTGTGTAACATTTAGATATATAAAATAATGAAATAATGAATAAACGTATGACAAAATCAACCTTATTGGTAAAATATTTGCACTACCGCCTTTGAAAAAGTCTCCTATACGTTTGTCATCATCATTAATCGTTTTGAGTGCATTGCAATGCTGAACATACACCTCTCGTAATGTATTCGAATGCATCTTATCTTAAGCATCTTGAGTCCAGTTGTACTAGATGCACGTATTTTGGCAGACCATCTTATTGGAGAATGTCTGCATTTTAAAATTTTTTTGGTCCATCTTATATCTTTGACTCTAACACTATGGCCTCTCCGTTGAACTTCAGAGTTGTAATTCTTTTAACTGCATCCGTCTTTCATCAACACCTTCTTCTTTAAGTTCCATCTTCTATCGAAGGTTGGAAAACATCATGACTGTGCGGAACCTATTGACTGCCTCTCTAAAAAGTTCTACACTACTGCAATCAAACCATTCCCTCAAGTTCTTGAACCACGATATTCTTCGTCTTCCCACATTTTACTTTCTTATTTTATTAAACTGCAGTTTACTAAACTAATAGAAAATATGTACAGAATGTAGTATTGTATATCCTTTTCCTAGTAGTCTCGTTTTACTTATACCAAGGACATTCTATTTGATCCTAGTTAGTTCTTGTTTCAGTTCATTCATTTTTTTATGGTTCAGTTATTGAAACTAGCAATGTAAATATGTTGCTTTCGACGTTTTAATACATAAGTTTTTGCCTTCCGTAGTTTCCTAGATGTAGTCCTCCAAGGAGATATGTAATTGGACATCCATCTGGGGACCAGATCTTGTTGTTTTAAAACTCATTTAGTGTGGTAGACGAGTGTTGGGGGTAGGGGGATATAGGAAGGGATTTGAGGTTTTGGGTACGATAATACTGAGATTTGGGCTTGGTTTCCCTAAATTAGGAAGTAAAGGAAAAACCAGGAGCTTGCGTAGTCAGGGACGCTAAATTCCGGACGTAGGTCTAACCTCTAGCGGGATCATAAAGGGTTACCTACCGCTACCTCATAGTGTATAGTGTACACAAATAAGCGAGAAAACTTATTGGAGATACCATAGACCACTAAAAGAAAGGAACTTAAGTAGGAATACGAATCAGAAAATAAAATAGATACTGTGTTTACCGATCGTTTCCGAGAATTGGTCCTCTTTACCTATTTGTGCATTTATGTCACATAATCTTATCCCAATATTTAGTTTATTGTCTGATTATTTCTTTGCCTTTGTCGTCCATAATAAGAATCCCTTACTTAGGAACTTACGTAGGAATACAAATCAGAAAATAAAATAGGTATTGTGTTTGCCTATTATTTCCAAGAATTGTTCCTCTTTACGTATTTGTGCATGCATGTCACCTAATATAATCTCAATATTTAGTTCATTGTCTGTTCATTTCTTTGCCTTAGTCGCTCATAAACAGACTCCTCTACTTTAGACTTATTTATAGGTCTCGTAATCTCACTTGTCTTTACGGAAGTGGGTTACTGGTCCCTTGCTCCTTCCTCTTCTTTCACCCAGTCTTACGACAAGCAGTGACAACGTGAGATACTGAATCCACCAGCGATAACTAGGTAAAAATGTACAGTCAGAACAAAACAAAAAGCTGATTTATTACAAAATCACAGATTATTTAGTTTTATATTAAATTTTTAAAATTTTTAAAAGTCAATAGCCTAATACCTAATCTGTCCTGAGTATACTAAAAGCATGAGTTTTAAATTTTTAATACAATAAATGAGTAAATGCTTGTAGTATTAGCATAGCAAAGTATAATATAATGCCCCTTGTGTATAAGAATTACCGTATTAAATCTCCTGTCGGCATAAATCCGGTAGACGCCTGAGGTGATTTCTGTCAAACACAGCATCTTATACGTCCATTGAAAAGGGAAATCTGACAGATCTAATTAAAGGAAAATTCTCTTTAATAGGTTCGTGGGAGCCATTAGGAACGAATAATTTTGAGTATTACTAGTATGTAAGTTGAAATTTATGTAAGGTTTCTAATTTTAAACTAAAAATTTTTCATTGATTCCTAAAATATGCAACATAATATTAGATGTAAAATAATTGTATATACATATAACATAAATTATACTTGTAATTCCTACAATATATAATATAATGCTACCTCCTCTGAAAACAAGGTCACGTACGTCTATGAACCTCTAGAAAAGAAATGGTTAATTACCGTTATTAAAACTTACCTTTATCTAGCAATGTACGTAGGTGACTTCAACAGTCATAATGCCCAATAGAAATACAGGCAGAATGACATAAATGGGGATGCCTTAGTGCAGTAAGCACAGTAAAAATTCTCATCTTCTCAGCGAAAATTAGAATTTATATCTCTTTTTGACTATAAAGACCAAGGCACATTTAAATCAGCCGCGTGGAACAGGGAGTACAACCCCGACCTATTTTTTGTATCAGGCGACTGTAACAACGTCCCTCTGGTAGCCATATGAAGTGTTCTCCGAGATTTTCCATACAGTATTTAAGCTAACTGGGCTAAAACTTTGCATCAACAAACCGGAAAAACTTCGTTTCTGATCTTAATAAGTGCCTGGGTTAGATTGTTCCTATCGGTAAGAACCATGCTTGCTTTGATGTACTATGCTATGGTACGTGCAGCCAAGAAAAGCATGTCTAAAGGTTATCAAAAAGAGAACATACCGGGATGTTGTGGAAATACTGATATATTTTATCAGAATTGTTTTGACACTGCTGACTTGGAGATAGTCATTTTATAGTCTAACTGCAGCATAACAGCAGAAAACAACTGAGACAGTAGAAAAAATAAACTTTTAAAAATAAAGTTTAAAGCTTGGATCAAGGAACAACAGAAAAAAATTATAAACCTAAAGTCAGTGGCAATTTGATATTGTTATAACATCCAAAACATCCAGTGGTAACATTCGCATAAGAGATCTAAAGAAACATTTAAAAACCTTGACATCGAAATCGATCGGGACCAAACATTCTGCCTCTTTCACAAGAGATGAAATCGAGACTACCCTTAAAGACATCTCTTCTAAAAAAGCTCCAGAATTGACCCGCCCACACTTTAAATTCATACATAAATGGTTAAAACATACAAAAACCTGGTTAGTATATTTCCTTACAGATATCGTTCGGACCGGCAGAATCCGACAAAATTTTATAAGCTGAAAAGTTATAACAATACCTACAGCGAAAAACCCAACTGCTGACCACCCATAGAACTATCGACCAATAATTGTTTTTTTATCTATAATGTATAAATTACTTAAATGAGTAATTTTTAATAAAATACGCCCAATCTTCAAAGCTATTCCTATCAAACAAGCACATTTTTGACTAAATCGTTGCATTGATTCGATATTATTTCTCTGTACCTAATAAGAAGTCAGTTTTCAAAGAAAATAAAAGAGCTCTACTACTTTCTAGTAGTTTTGCCACAACCTGGCGAGAAATAAAAGTTATAAATTCCTACACAATATTTCTTGCAAACTCAACGAAAAATTTATAGAAATCAGAAATTGGCAACACTATAAAACTAAAAAATGGTCTGCGAGAAGCCTTTACATCGCAGATATGTAAACATCAACATCAACAAAATTTACCTATGTCGATGAATAGGCTGTATTAATACTAAGAAAGAGAACACGGTCATTATGCGTACATGTAGCATATGTGTGGTGTTTAATTTTTTAAATGCAAAAAAAATATTATATTTTTAACTGTATCGTTCCTATAATGAACTAAATTGATAATTATCACCTAATTCAATCTTTAGTAATAATTCCTACTCCTAAATCTAATCCCTACTCCGAAATACAGAGATTACGTAGAGAATGGAAAAGAAAAATTCTTCTCTGATTTTTGTTTACGTAGCGAATAGACGTTTTTCGCTCATCTCTCTGATTTTGGTCCCTTATAGAACAGACGTGTTTTCGTCTCTCTTACGTATTGGTTCCCGTACATAATTCACGCATTTTTTCGCTTTCTCCTTTCGTAGTAAACGAGAACTATCAAAGAAACAGTCCCGTGTATACAGTGAAAAATTACCGAAAATCCGATATAAAAACCTTGCTTATGTGACTAGCGGTGCGATGTATAACAGTAATATTGGTAAGCTTTTTTAACATGGCGTGGCCTATTTTTCTTCTAAATATGCCTGTCTTCTAGAAATGTTGGCGACCACATTGACCCATCTTATTCTATTCACAGCAGCTCGAAATGGATCAGTTAACGTTAGACCAGCCCACTTCCTAAGATTGACCAGCCGTGATATATGTCTACGTCCAGGGCCTCTCTTAACCTCAATATTGCCTTGTAAAATCAACTGTAGATGTCGGTATTTATTTTTACGCATGATGTGGCCGAAGTAAGCCAATTTTCTTTTCTTTGCGGTGTTAATAATTTCTTTGTCCTTTCTTAGCCTCTGGAGAATAGTTATGTTACTTGTGTGGTGTATATATGAGACCCCCAATATACGTTGGTAACACCACATTTTAAATGTCCCTAATCGTTTACGCCTCTAAACGATTAAAGAACAAAGACGCAGATGACCATCTCGTTCGATATTTGTGGAATTAGCTGCATGAGAAGGAAACAATAACTTACTTACCACTTAAAAATTTAGGATCTACGTTAATTCTAAAACCTAAGCTCCCAGAAAACTGGAAGGGTGTATAGTCTTGTAGGAGTTCGAAAACCTGAAAGGATAGTAACTGTACAGGTGTGCGGCTCAAGTGTTCCGAAGTAAGGTACACCAGTAAGTAAGTACCAATTAGGTACACCCTGTAATATCAGCAATCACTATTGGCTAAATCAGACTGCGTGCTCTAAAAAGTGCTCTTATTTCTAATCTAATAAATATGGATTCCCAGCTCTACCAACGTGGAGGTCTGCACTAGGATGATTTTGGTGATAAAGGTGAAACACGACGTTTACGAAGGGCCAAGCAATACCACATTGCAGAGCCGTTTGCCGTTTAATGACTTTAAACGATTAGAGGCATTTGATGTTGCTATCGTCTGTATAACATCTCAACATCTATACATCATCAACAACAAGTTGCCTCAGTCCCAATAACTCTCAAATTAGTTTAATAATTTCGCATATGTACATGCCTTAATTGTACCTGTGGTAAGCTTTCATCCCTGTCATGTAGCTGCTGGAAGGTTCAATCAATAAAACACATAAAAGAAGAGTACAACTTGCGGGCCTACGAGAGCACTCCCCAAGATTTCCTGTTTGGGCGCCCGAGTCGACGAACTACATAAATAATCTGTCTATAGAGAAAAATTTTTTTTATTGAAATTAACGTGTCTCGACATCTATGGCCATTGACAAAGGTACTATTATATAGTCTTTAATAACTGCAATTAACGAGTAAGTGTTCTACTGTAAGGCGGTAAGAATCACAATGTTCACAAGCAGGTGGGTTTTCGGAAGTTATCAGGTATCCGTGAGTGAAGCGAGCGTGTCCTATTCGGAGTCTTTGAATGATGAGTTTGTCCCTCCTAGTCATTATAGGTATCTTAAATGAGTATACAGTGGGATTAATTATGTACAGTTTTGTGTTTTATCCATTCCAATGATTTTGCCATGTTTTACGAGTGTTTTGTTTTATGGTTGCTGCTAGATCTTGATAAAGTTGAATTTTTTCTATACTTAGGTCAGAACAACTTGCTTTTCTTGCTGGGATATCTGCAGACTCATTTCCAGTGTACCCCACATGAGATGGGGTCCAAAGAATGGTTATTGATGTTCCCCTGCTATGGTTTTGATGACAGATGTGTTAGATTTTTTGGACTATCGGATTTTACGAGTATATGTTGGCAATGGACTGAATTGAAGAAAGAGAATCAGGATACCATATAATTCTGCAGTGTGAATATTACCAGTGGTTGGTAGTCGGTGTAGAGCTAAGGTTATGTTTTCGGTACAGACAGCACAGCCAGTATTATTTTCATCTTTAGATGCGTCGGTAAAAAGCACTTGATTGTACTGTTTTGCATTTATTGCTTCTTAAAATAATTGTCTAAGGAGGTGGTTAGGAGTTTCTTCTTTTTTATGTCGAGTTAGACTAGTATTAAAAGCAGGTAGCTTATTGGTTCATGGAGGATTATTGGAAGTACTAATGGGGGTTGTTAAACGTTGTTCACAGCATTTTACGTTGTTTACTTTTTTTGAGATGTCATTAATTGCTGAGTTAAACAGAATTGGACTTAAAACAGAGCCTTGAGGCACACCATTGAGATGTTTAAGAACATTTGACTCATTACCGTTTATTGCAACTTTAAATTTATGTACGGTGATTTAAGAAGTTATCTATGTACGTGTAAATATTGCCTGTAATATTATTATCGATAAGTTTCTGTAATATTACATTCTTTGGAATAGTATCGAAGGCGCTTTCAATATCGAAGGCTGCCACGACTGTATCATGTTGCTTATTGAAATTCTCGGTTCTATGATTTTGAAGTAATACTAAATTGTCCATTGCGCCTTGATGTGGTCTAAATCTCGATTGAACGGGGAGCTAATTATATTGTGGTTTTCAGAAAATTAGTATCTATTAGTAGTAAACTATTATTGATTAGTTTTTCCAATAATTTGCACATGCAACATGTTAATGAGATCGGTCTATAAGAGGATGGCTCTATTAAAGGTTTGTCGGGTTTTTTTATTGGAAGAATGATGGATTGTCTTCACAGGTTGGGAAACTTTTCGTTGGTTCAAAGAAGATTATAAAATGAAAGTAATTTTTTAAGTCCATTGATGGCTAAATTTTTGAGGAATATGGAGGGTATATTGTCAATTTCTGCTGCAAAAAAGTGCGTTTAAAGCGAGACGGTCATCTGAGAGATCTGTAGTAGAAGGAAGATCTTTATGCTGAATCAGAGCATTTATGTAGTTGTCGTTTTTGCTTTTATTATGACAATGAGAAATAATTTTAGCAATTTGATCATCTTCAGTTACTATTGAATTATGATAACTGAGCGCTGAAATTGACAAGTGTGTTGTTTTCCCGTGCATTTGTTTAATTTTCTTCCAAACTTGACTGGAAGGGGCGTCAATTAATATTGAAGATATGTATTGATCCCAACAGTCTTTTTTGCTTTGTTTTATCACTCTTCGCGCTATAGCTTTTAGTTGTTTGAATTTAATCAGATTTGACTCAGTTCTGATTCTACGATATTTATTTAAGACTGTTTTACTTTCTCTGATAGCTTTCTTACATTCAGTATTCCACCAGGGTACAGTTTTACGAGAAGACGATATTGTGCATGTTCCAATATGTGTTTAAGCAGCCAGGGTGATTAAACTCACTAGGGAGTCTAGTGCTATCAGGATCTTCTGGTAGTTGTAGCTGGTTGATCTTGTTTTCAATAAAGTCTGAAAAGTTTTTCCAGTTAGCTTGAGATAATTTCCATTTTGAAATTTTTGCTCTGGGTTTGCTGATAGAATTAAAAATCAAGATAGGAAAGTGATTACTGTCATAAAGGCAATCCATTGTAGTCCAAGTAAGAAGTGGTGTTAACCTTGGGTCATATAAGCTAAGATCAATTGAGGGGAAAGTGCCACTAGAAATGTTGAAGTATGTTTGGGATCCGGTATTCAATATATAGATGTTAGAGGAGTTTAAAACATTTTCAACAACCTTTCCTCTACCAAATGTTTTTTTCGATCCCCAAAGTAAATTATGGGCATTAAAATCGCCTACTTAAATAAAGGTGACTGGAAGTTGTTTAATTAAGTTTATTAGCTCAAATTCATTAAGGCTATGGGAAGGTGGTATGTAAATGTTACAGATAGTAATTTTATTTGGACACCAAAGAGTAACAGCAATAGCTTCTAGTGTGGTACTTAAGTGTACTTCTTTACAATAGTAGTCTTTAGAAGTATATACAGATGTACCTCCACTAGCTCTGATATAATTTGTTCTTAAAAAGTAATGTGCTTGAAAACCATTGAGATATTTCTTGTCCGTTTTCTCTAGGCTGGTTTTACCGTAGTAATTCTCTAAGAAAGCTATGAAGTTATCGACCGGTAACGTAAAGGAGTCTTTTTGATAGTTTTCTATGATTGTATTCTTAGATCCCAGCGATATTCTGCTGTCATCTTGAATAGAAGAGTCCCTTTTGAGTTTCTTTTTGGCTTGATTTACTTTTTTTGTGGCTTGCTCTGGTACGATAAACTCTGAATCAGTTGGGTGTTCTATTTCTGATGAGTCAGTTGACTTTAGTCTCTTTTCACCTTTTGAAGTTTTATTAATTTTGCGCGTGTCATCAGGTGTTTCCGAAATATCTACTGTAAGCTGGACTACAGCTTACAGTGGAGCTTGTGGAACTACTGGTAGTGTATTTGGACTTGTAGCTTGAGAAATATCAGAGGAAAGTGGAGATGTTTTGTTCGAATTTTTTGATTGATTGGATTCATGGGTGGTGCAATTTGATGCTATGTGACCGGGTTTTTTAAAGAAAAAACAAGTCATTTTATCTGTAGATAAAAATAGTCTATGATGATTATTGTCAAATGGAATAAGCAGGGATTTTTGAATCTTAGAATTATCATGGGATGGCACAAAATATACTTGCATGCGGAAGGACAAGATATGGCTGTATTCATCTGCTTTGATGCCAGCTCGTAGGAATGATATTGGAGAGACTAGCTGAAGTCCAATGTTTTTTAGGAAGGCCTTTATTATATCACTGGGTATTGAAGGACATATATTAGATATGATCAATCGTTTTGCTAGTGTGATTAATCTTCTGAGTGAAAGGATAAGGTTTCCGATGGTAATAGTAGGATTTGTGGAAATGAGCTGCTCAACTAGATCTGTTTTGGTTAAATAAATACATATTCTGCTGTTTGCGATCCTTGAGGCTAAGCATATATTCCTTGGTCCGATAATATCTCCTATGGATTTAACGTAGTCATATAACTTTAAGTCTTCTTCTGAACGGATCACTATTGCTTGCTCCTTCTTTGGAAAGGAGCATTTCGGCGCTGATTTAACTGCAGCTGTGTAAGAAATGGAAAGATGTGAGATGTTTGTTAAAGTAGATTATTGTGACATGTTTGACGTTGTGGGATTATTTTCAGTCGGTGAACTCATATGATTATTTGGGGTGCCCTCATAGTCAAAAGCAACCCTGGATTTTTTTTTAGTTTTGTCTTCCATTGATGAATATTACGTTTAGCAACCAGTAATTACTCATCGTAATTCTGGTTGCCTATTCGACAGGTAGTTGTTGCAATAATAGGTTTATGTTTATTGTACCGTACTAATTATTGATAAGAGGAGCAAAAAGTCGTTTACTAAAAAATGAAGTGTTGTGATTGTTTTTATGCCAGTAAATGCAAGTAAAATTAAATTTTACTTACCGAAATATTACTGGCAGGTGAACAACACATTAACTTTACTCCACTATGATTCTTATCAATTAATATCAACTATTTCGCTATTTAGACAACAAAATATTGAAGAGGTTGTCCGACTCGAACTTCGAACATACACGTTCTAGCTCGATTAGGCCAGTCCCTAAAGACAGTTTTAATATAATTGATTTATTGTAATATCTAATGGATTTTAGATTAAAAAGATTTCTCAAAGTCAAAACGAAAACAGTGACAAAAAAAATTGACATCTCACAAAAAATTGACACTGACAAGAAATAAGTATCAAGCTTGAGGAAGAAATAAAAACGATCGAAAACTTGGTACAGACAGACATTGAAGTAACATGGACTGCTCTAAAAACAAAAATAACAAAGATACAAGAAGAAGACATCGGGTTCATAAAATACAACAAAAAATAAGAATGGATAACGCAAGAGATCATGGACCTCATGGACGTAAGACGAAAACATAAAACAAGCCCAATAGAATACAAGCGAATCAACAAAATCATTAGAAAAAAGTGCAGGGAGGCGAAAGAAAACTGGATGTCAACAAAATGCCTAGAAATCGAACAACTTCAGGAAAAATACGACACCTTTAATATTCATAAAAAGTAAAAGAAATGGCAGGCAGACACAAAAAGAGACAAGCAACAATATTAAAAAATGATAATAACGAAATAATTATGGGTACAGAAGACAAACTAGAGAGATGGAAAGAATACATACAAACTCTTTTTAACGACGATAGACCCTGTTCTTCACCATCCACAGATAATCGAATAAATGAAAAAGGCCCAGAAATAACCAAAGAAGAAGTGATTCATGCAGTAAAATCTCAGAAAGATGGAAAAGCCACCGGTCCAGACAATATCAATGTCGAAATACTTAAACTAATTGCAGAGAACGAAAGTAAAAGCCTAGATTTAATAACAGCACTATTCAATAAGATATATGACACAGGTAAAATACCAACAGACTGGCTAACATCAACATTCGTAGCATTACCAAAATAATCGAATTCCTCACAATGCGATGATTATCGAATATTAAGCTTGATGTCTCATATCCTTAAAAACTTTTCTCAGAATTATCTATACACGAATTTACAAGAAGTGCGAGTTCCAAATGAGTGACACTCAATTCGGATTTCGAAACGGATTGGGAACACGAGAGGCTCTTTTTGCTTTAAATGTGTTAACGCAACGATGCAGAGACATGAATGTAGATGTATATGCATGTTTTATTGACTATCGAAAAGCATTTGACTGCGTTAACCATCAAAAGATGATCGAAATTCTGAGAACAACTGGAGTTGACGAACAAGACTTGCGAATTATCTCAGAACTATACTGGCACCAAACGGCAACAATTGAAATAGAGCACACAACATCCGAAGACATACAAATCCGACGAGGAGTGAGACAGGGTTGCGTCTTATTTAAGACTTTAGTATTAATGTTAAAACTTTAGTATTTTCAAAGACACCAATAAACGTACAGGTGTATGCCAAAGGTCAAATAATAGAACAGGTAAATTCCATAAAATATTTTTGTCAACAAATATCAATAGTCAGTGTAATCCAAAAAAAGAAATCCTATCAAGAATCGAACAAGCAAAAAAAACATTCATGAGCATGAAAACATTTTTTACAAGATAAGACCTTAGTCTACAGCTTAGAATCCGAATGATCAGATGTTACGTTTTTTCTGTCTTACTGTATGGCTGTGAAAGTTGGACAATGGACTCTGAAATAGAAAAAAGAATAGATGCCTTTGAGATGTATATATACAGACAAATGTTGAGGATTCCATGGGTACAAAGAGTTACTAATGTTGAGGTACTTCGTCGCATGTGTAAACAAAAAGAATTACTAAGAATAATCAAAGAGAGGAAAATGCAATACTTGGGTCATGTGCTGAGAGGCGAAAGATATGAATTACTTCAAGTTATACTGGAAGGAAAAGTACAGGGCAAAAGATCAGTAGGAAGACGCCAGAACTCGTGGCTGAAAGACCTAAGGAGATGGTTCGACCGCTCATCCGCAGAGATCTTTCGCGCAGCAGTTTCCAAAACTACAATTGCCATTTGGATCGCCAACCTTCGAAAGGAGACGGCGCAACGAGAAGAAGATTGTAATATCACCATCATTATCATCAACTTGGATGCGTCAACTGCTGGACGTAGGTCTCCCTCAGCTCTTTCCATCTGTCTCTGTCTTTTGCGGCTTGCAATCTCATAAATCTGTCGAAATGCCATAAAAAATAAATATAATATTTTTTTTATTTGGGTAAATATATGAAAAAAATATAAAATTAATCATTGTTCTGCAGTGATCTAAGTATATCTTCAGGATTCAAAGGTATTAAATTTGTGTGATAAATGATTAGGATAATACCGAATATAATTTTAATACAATTTATATCATTTGTACAAGTAAAAAAATAACTGTTTTGTCAACTTTTTTACTAATACTACTAATCCAATATGTTTTTATACATGAAATAAACTCCTGTATTCAACAAAGTCGAAATCTTTTTATATTGGTTACAAACCAAAACATTGTCCTACTTCTAATTATGTATGACATTGACCCACTGCCCGCGATATATCCTGTATCAAAATAAATTCATTTGGCAGAAGAAATAAATTAGAACCAAATTAAGATATCTCTTTCAGATACTCCTGTTATTTCCTGAGCTTTATGTGATGTCATATATCACCGTTAAATGTGAAAAATGGTTGTTTTGTTTTGATACTTTCATTTTGATGTGACAAAAACATACATTTTCGATTCGTGACAGATAATAATCGAGTAAGTTACGACCTTGTTGGATGAAAAATTCGGAGTGTGTTTAACGCTAAGCTAGTGATATCTTATTTTGTGTTGTGTATTTTCATAAAACATGTACTTTAAAGTATTACATAACTAAAAATATTGGTATTAATATACTGATCTTACTATTAATATTTTTTACACACACGGACACTTTAAATTTGATATTGCGGCCAATTAGATTGAAATGGTGTGTAAATTTTTTTCGAAAAAACATACATAATATCATCATCTTAAGTAAGATTTAAAAAAAAAAAACAAAACGTTGGTTTAAGGACTAAATAACAATAACATTATCACAGACAACTTTAAAAACTTTATATTATTATATTAGAAACCTTTGAAAGCTTCATTGCTAGATACAATGTCAAACTTTTTTTACAGAAATTTTTTTTTTCGGTAAAAAAAAATTGACTGTGCAAACATTGAATTATCGGTATTAAAATATGTATTCCGTGATACAACAAATGAAAGTTGACAATGACTTAATGTGACAGTTAGTTTTGTGTTAATTTATAGCTGGACTCTACCTTTATTTTTTTTTATTGAAAAAGTTTACTGCATCCACAATAAGGTGATTAGCGGGAATACAGTGTAGGTGTAAAATTCTAATAGTTTAAATTTTATAATATAATCCTATACATTTTAAATATTTTCCCAAATCAGCATAATTTAAGTCTGTACCTAAGAGTTTATTGATATTGTTTGGAATATTGAACCTGTTGCGTTCATTTACAAAAAGTGGACAGTCAATTAAAAAATGTTTAACTCTGTTTGTTTCGTCACAAATGTCACATTTAGAGGGATTACCTCTGGTAAAAAGGTACGAATGCGTATATCTTGTATGACCTAAACATAGACGAGTAATGATGGTTTGCAGTTTTCGGTTTCGAGTTCTAGGTAGCCATGGATAAACATTGTCTTTAATTTTCGGTAGTGTTGTCTATGAATAATTCCATTTTTGATTCCACTTACACGTAATTAAATTTTTTATAGACGTTTTTATATCACCCGCGGGATTTCGACACTCCGTTACATCTGTTTCGACACTGTCCGACACTTTACTCGCGCACTGGTCTGTAGCTTCGTTTCCATCAATACCAATATGAGATGTGATCCATATGAAGGTAATGCGCCTGGAATTTTCTTCATCTTACTTTAGTTCAGATTTTATCATTTTTTCTAGGGGGCTTTTAGGATACATATGATTTAAGGTTTGTAGTTTTCTTGCAAAATTTTCTTTAAAAGAACTAGTGGATAATTGTTGTCTAGGAACAGTTGGTATAGAATTCTAAGATTTTTTTGTTGTAGTAATGTACCTGAAATTTGTATAACCCCAGATTTCATTTGTTTAACTAAATTAAATTTTATAGAATATTTATGGTAGGATATATAGTTTGAATACCTTCCTGAAGCCATGGATTTTCTGGACCTATCTACCAATATTTTGTTTTGGCTTGAACGAATCAAATTTGTGTCTAAAAAGGGATATGAAATTATATGTGCATATTAAATTTAACAGTAAAGAAACGAATGTAATTTTTTTGGAGAATTTTAAAAATTTGTCGCAGCAGATGAAGGATTTTCAACTTACGTCGAATAAAATGGAACACGTTGGAGAACGCAGAAGGAAAATACGCGAGGTTTTCAACACAAGTTTATTTAATGGAGCATCAACTCAACAAGCACGCCTAAAGTATTTAAGTTTAAATACATAACCAACATATATTATCATGTTGAATCCTCCTCGGAACGCACGATCACATCAAGCGATTATCATTTTTCAGATACTCAGTTGAGTAGTGTTTGTTCACCGCCACCACGGATCCCAGAACAAACTACGGCAATGCCGGATATAAGCGACTTGTTACCTCCAGCGTTGGCAAGCATCAGGAAAAAAAACAATGATTATTCATCATAATGTTGCAATGTTAACCTAAATTTATATACTAATATAAACAAGAATAAAATGTATATATATAATAAAATATATTTTACTTATCTTTATATATTCCTTAAGACGCATAGCAGTAGCTAGGAATCAATAATTTATTTTATTACAATTTATTTTATCGATTATTTATCGTTTTGTTTGATTTAGCGATTTTATCTCTAATGGCACAACAAATTAATTGCACATCTACATTGATAATTTTACGTAAGGTTCTTTCATACTGCAATTATTTTAACATGCATCGCCTATCGTATAAATATTTTTGCTTTCCACATACATTGAATTTTACAGATCAAAACAACGCGATTTTAGTAAAATTTAAGATGGAACTTATACCTATGCAACTTATTGAAGATTGACGTATATTAACTTATCAGATGTATATTAACTCATTGTACTGTAACATAATCTATCTCGATATTGCCTTGACGAAAGACGCATGTACATTTTTATAACAAAACTTAATTTTTTTTAATCAAATTTTTAATTCATTACGCATCTTGACGAATTTATAAAATTATATCAATACTTGATTATCTTTAAGAAATTACCTGAAATTTAAATTTTGCTTTTATCATACAATCAACAAATAAAAGATTATCTATTTAAGTCACGTATCCAAAAATTTTTAGACATTTTATTAACTAACCCATATTTTTGTTTATCTTCATGTACAAATAATTTAGGTTTCTTTGTAAGTTTATCCTTCAATTATGTGCAATCAACCTCTTCCACTCAGCCTTATTACATTATTCATTACTCCGTCAGTTTATTGATTCGATAGCCTTCAAGTTGTGTGTTTATACGAACCCTTATAAATATTATATTTGTATGAATAAAAAAATTGCTAGTGAAGCCGACAAAACTGAGAGGGTGTAAAATGAGAAGTAGTTAGGGAATCTTTTAAAGAAAAACAATTTTCTGCAGTTCATTGGTTTATAATATATTTGCATAGTGTGATAAATAATATATATTTGAGTCTTTTAGAATGTATTGATAGAAAAATATTTTATTTTAAAAGAAAGAACAATTTTCTGTTTAGCTTTATTTTTAGCTGTGTAATGCTTAGATTTACCTTCTCAAATTATTCTTCTTGATTTTGAAGGTACGGAATATTTTTATAGTAAAGTAGGAATAAACTGACCTCTTATTCCATACAATACCAAGAAAGAATTTAGTCATTTTAAAACATCTCGTACAGTAAATCAATTAAATATAGATGAGAACCTACTAACATTAGTGGTTCTTAACTGAGTATTCTAAAGTCAAATATGTCTGTTTTTAACAGCGCAACATTAACTTTCGTCTAGTGACGCTATAATTTCTTACATGTTACGGCCTGTTCACACATGTCTCTGTTTTTTTTCGTCGATGGCGTATGTAGTTTTATGAGCGACTTTCCACATGGTACAGTAATTCCGTATACAGTAAAAAATATCGTTCCGTTAAAAAATGACATTCTGTTTTGTCATCGAATACTGGACGACGGAACAGTTAAAAATATACGAATACGTATAATTTTAACGGATAGATACTGTGTCCGAGGCGGGCGGTGTGTGCGGGGTGTAGGAAAGGGAGTGATGCGACAGGTTTTGACTCGTATTTTCTATTGTAAATTCATAGAGAACGCGCGCGTGTGTTGTGTGTAATAATTATTATAATCACAGATCAACCATGTCAACCAAGAAGTGGGAAAAGTGAATAGACAAGAAAATGTTAATTAGTTTAGTAGATGATATACCAGTCCTTTGGGATAAGACGTTGGATAAATACAAAGACAATACTGCAAGCATTGCAGGTTGGCGCGAAATATGCGTTATTTTATTGGAGGATTTTGAGACTATGAAAGAAAGACAAGAGTTCGGTTAGTGTCTGTTTTATTATTTTTTAATTACATTCTAAATATCTTTATCCTGCCATGGAACTGATTCAGCTTCGGATATGAAATAGTTCACGAATTATGTTCGAACTAAATTGGTAGTATTATCATCTCGTGTTCTTACTTCATAGGTTAGGTTTTCGTAACTAAATTCTTCAGATACGTTATTATCACTGTTTGAGCCCTCTTTGTCGCTTATAAAGTTGTGTAGAATAGTACATGCATTAACAGTCTCTTATAAAGTTGTGTAGAATAGTACATGCATTAATTAGCTGAGATACCTAAGGCACATTCAACTTATCTCCTAGCTCTACTCAAACAATAGTTGAATATTCGCTTATTTCTGTCCAGATGCGTCCCGCCAAACGGCCTTAGTAAATTTTCGTGTAATCTGAAACCTTAGTCTCCAATGACCACATAAGGAACTCTCGTTTCTAAATCTCTTGTTAATGGGCATGGTGCTGGTATTTGTAGACTGCCGTCTAGCATCATTTTACAAAATGTTTCTTCTCTCCTTGAATATTGAGGAATCGCATTCTTTTCCATAAGATCCGACACTGACGTATACAAAGCGCTAGTCGGAGTCTACAATCGCTAATTATCATCATCATCCAGCCTCAAGAGTCCACTGCTGAACATAGGCCTCTTCCTTATGTTTCCAACCCCGTCTATCTTGCGCCGCTCTCATCCAGTTTTTATCGAGTCTTCTTAAATCGTCAGTCCATCTTGTAGGTGGTCGACCGACGCTTCTCTTGTCATCCCTTGGCCTTCATTCCAATAACCTCTTTGTCCATCGCCCATCTGTCATTCTGGCTATGTGTCCTGCCCATCTCCATTTTAGTCTGGCTATCTTCTCGATGATGTCAGTCACTCCGGTTCTTCTCCTGATGTCTTCGTTGGTTATTCTGTCTCGCAGAGTTATTCCTAACATGGACCGCTCCATTCTTCTCTGCGTGACTCTCAGTTTGGTAGCTGCTGCTTTTGTTAAGGTAAGTGTTTCTGCTCCGTACGTCAAGACTGGGAGGACGCACTGATCAAATACCTTTCTCTTTAGGCATGTGGGCAGCTCACTTTTAAAAGTTTCTCTCAGTTTTCCAAATGCTGCCCACCCAAGGCCGATTCTTCTCTTCAGTTCA
This sequence comes from Diabrotica undecimpunctata, assembly GCF_040954645.1. Lineage (NCBI taxonomy): Eukaryota > Metazoa > Arthropoda > Insecta > Coleoptera > Chrysomelidae > Diabrotica > Diabrotica undecimpunctata. The sequence continues at coordinate 72,369,091 of NC_092809.1, read as the reverse complement.
TGAGTCTGGTTATCCCTGCCAATCATAATTTCATGTCCCAGGTATTTATATCTATCTACGAGTTCTATTTCTTTTCCACCAATACTGATGTTCTGGTTGGGTACCAAATTGGTCATGATTTTTGTTTTCGAGATATTTATATTTAAACCTACACTTTCTGTAGCCACAACGAGTTCCTGTACCATCTCTCTTGCCATACCTAGATCTTCAGCTATTATAAGTATATCATCGGCGAAACGTAAATTGTTTAGATATTCTCCATCTATTTTTATTCCCTTTGTCATCCAATCCAAGTTCTTAAAAGCATGTTCTAGCACCGTATTAAAAAGTTTAGGTGACATTGGGTCTCCTTGTCTAACCCCCCGTTCTATTTTTATGCGATTACTGTTAGTATGTAATCTGACAGTGGTTGTTGCCTGCAGGTATATTTTGTATAATAATTTAACATAACAATCGCTAATAATATGATGGAAATAAATCCTTGTAACTAATATACAGTGAACCGCTATTTAGTGGTTTTTTAAGTCAGATATATTTTTCATCGACAGCTCCCAGAGAGTGGGGAAAATTAGTTTTTTTGTTAAATTCACTTGCTATCTATTCCCATTCGTCGTCTAATGTAGAAAGTCGCATACATTTTTCACTTAAATTGTTGCATATTAATTTCGTAATTTCTTTAATAATATTGCTCGATAACAGTCGATACACCAACGCGATAGGTGTAATGAAGATCTTTAAATGAACACCCGGATGCTGCATACCTAAAAATAAAATTGTATTACACTTGTTTTAGAAAAACTTGTTATGAAAAAGTGGAGACAGATGAGAGATGCCTGGGTGAGAACACTAAAAGGTAAAAAGAATTGCACGTCTGGTTCCGCTGTCTCAAACACGAAGCCCTACAAATACCATAATCAGATGCTGTTTTTGAAAAAAGTAGTTGCTGCTGGTAAAACGCACGACAACGTCTTTGCTAAACAAACTGAAGAACACACCGAAGATAACACCACGACATCGAATGAACCTCCAAATGAAGATGACAGTGTGACTAAAATGACACAACTTGACAATGACAGTAAAAAGGACAAACAAAATCTAGCTCCCCAGTCAAAACTCAGAGCACCAGCCAAAAGAAATTTTAATGAAATTGATGCCAAAATGATTTCCTACATTGACTATCAGATAAAACGAAAGACAATTGAGCAGGATGATCGCAATGTATCGTTCTTTAAAGGTATTTTGCCGTCCTTGGCTTTGTTTGATGATGACCAAACTTTTGAATTCCAATCAGGGGTGATTGTAGTAGTAGACCTACTACAAAATATTAAACATAGGAGAGTTAGCCAGTCAACTTATGAGTGGCTACACACAAACATCTGGTGCTAGTCACTATCAATCCCAGGGCTATTTTAGCAGACCAGAGTCTACTGATAGTGCACTATCACCAGTAAAATCTGTATGCAGTGATGCTACGTTAGTAGATCTGTCTGAGTTATAAAAATAAAAGTGCGTCCTTAAAAATATCACTAGTTTTTCTTCTGGGCAGATACTTTTCCTCCATCGAGTATCTTGCTTTTCTAAATCCTTTTCCAATAGTTTAAGAAGTTCATCAAAAGTAGACATTGACATACGAAAGTAACTGTAAAATTTCGATTCATCTCCTCGTAACTGACTCATAAGTAAACTGTAAGCACCCTCTCTAGATCTTTGGGCCATAAGTGGATGCTGCCAATAACGTCAAATCTTCCTTCTCCGACGATAGTACCAATACAACACGACAGCGTCCATCCTCGTAGAATAGCGGTGTATACACTGCGAGTTTTCTGTTCACATCACATCCAGTAATGACGGATCCGTTGAACGTTATACGGTGCCTATGTGTACAGAGCATAAATTTATGACGTATCCGTTAAAAAAAAAAAAAACAATACAACGGACTCCCATATGTGAACGGGTCGTTAGTTGCACCGGAGTCATAGACCAGGTGGGTCTAGAAAGTAAGGATTTTTTTTTATTTTGTAGGAATTTATAAAAACTAAACATATTAAGATGTTTTTGTAAAAAAAATAATTTGACCTTTATTTAACTAAACAGGACAATTATTTGAATAATTATTTAAATAATGTCATGTGTATTCGTTGTTATTTTTATTTTTTTTTTATTTCAACTTTAACGTGCTCGGCTACTATGGCCACTTACACAGGTACTATAACATGAATTTTCATTACACAAACATTAAGTGTTACATTAAGAATATGTTACAATAATACGGAATGATAATAATATGTTATGCAATGTCTAAATTAAAATCTAATTATATTTTTTGATATAAGTGTTCATCTCTAAGGAATTGTAGCACAGCTTTTATTTGGTCAGGGTTGTTTAGGATATCTCGTACTTCACTTTTGAGTTTGTATTGTAATCTTCTGGCCGAATGTTGATGGCATTCAGTGAGAATATGTTTGATTGTCAAATATGATTGGCAGATTTGACAGGAGGGACGGATGCTAGAGGACATTAGGTAGCTGTGTGTGAGTTTTGAATGTCCTATCCGAAGTCGTCTTATCACAATGAGCTCTCGTCTTGAGAGGGCTGAATAGTCAAATGTAGGCTGACTGGTTATTGACGGTTGTATTTCGTGTAAGATCGATCGGTTAGAGTTCCAATGCTGCTGCAAAAGGAGTCTGGTTCTTCTTTTAGTATATGATTTTAGGTCCTTACAAATTTGAATTTTATCGGTGATTTCAGGTGATGCTGTAGCAAGTTTAGCATAGTGATCTGCAGTTTCATTGCCTTCTATACCAATATGAGATGGTAGCCAGATTATGGTTACTGTTATGTTTTGGGACAAGATAATTTGGTAAGAGTCTAGGATCTTTTGGACGATTGGATGATCAGTAAATATATTTTTGATAGAATGGATTGATGCTAAAGAGTCTGTGCATATGGCAACCTGCTTATTAGGTGGAGATATATGGTTAAAAGCTTGCAATATACTAAATAATTCGCCAGTATGAACGCTGCTGACGGCTGGTATGAGTGATGACTTAATTAGTGAATGAGAGGTTGTAACAGAGCAGCCTACTCCTGTGTCATTTTTTAAGGCATCCGTGTATAATATTAGGTCGTATTTATTTGTATCTATAATTTTTTTAAATGCATTTAGAATGATCTCTTTCTGATGTTTATTTTTATCGAAGTTGGTGAGCGAGGTGTTAAATTTGGGCGTGGACATGATCCAAGGAGGTGATGGAGAGAGGTAAAGAGGAGGGGTATGTGTAAGAGATATATCATTAAGTGTCTGTGCTAAAATTAGTGGAATCGGTTTTATTGGTGGTAAGGAATTGGTATTGTGTAAATTATACGTGGACATTACAAATACGGGATGCACTGGATTAGAGGGGTTAGCTGAAACCGATGCTGCATAAGAGAGTAGCAGTTGTTTTCGTCTTATACAAAGAGGAGATTCGTTAGCTTCGCAATAAAGATTATCTACAGGACTAGATCGAAAAGCGCCAATACAAAGACGAAGGGCTGTGTTGTGAATTGAGTTTAGAAGGTTAATATATGTTTTGGAGGCGGATATATATATATATATATATATATATATATATATATATATATATATATATATATATGTGACAACCATAATCTAGCTTGGAGCGTATTAGTAATCTGTATATTTTAAGAAGTGAGTTTTCGTCAGATCCCCAATAATGATGTGATAGAGTTTTTATTATGTTTAGTCTTATGCTCGTTTCTCCTTTTATTGCAAACATATGTTGCTTCCAAGTTAGTCGTGAGTCAAACGTTAATCTGAGAATTTTGCATTGTTTAACAACAGGAAGAGGGACATTGTTGATCAAAATAAGTGGAGATGGAGAAGAGGGATGTCTACTAAAGTGTATAATTTAAGATTTTACATAGGATAAAGATAACCCCATGTCACTAGTTTTTTTTTAAGTATGTCAACAGCAGTTTGAATAAGCTTCGAGGTGGTAGAAGAGTTTTGTCCATGACAGTAAATACTAGATCATCAGCATACATGATATGTTTAATAGAGAAAATGAGGTGAGAGCATAAATTACTTATTACTAGATTAAAAAGTGTAGGACTTAGTACCGATCCCTGAGGTACGCCATCAGTTTGAGTATGAGTAGAAGATAAAATACCGTTGACAGAGACTCTGAACGATCTAGAAGATAGAAAATTTCGTATGAAGTTAAATATATTACCATTAATATTAAGAAGGATAAGTTTGTTTAATATACATTGCCTACTTATAGTGTCAAAAGCACCTTCAATATCAAATATGGCAGCTACGACTTCTTGTCTTCTGTTTAAGGCCTCTGATATATGAGTTTGGAGGATTACAAGGTTGTCTTGAGTTGAACGGTTCTGACGAAATCCTGACTGTTCACTAGCAAATATCTTATGTTTTTCAATGAACCATAGGAGTCTTTTATTAATCATTTTTTCTAATATTTTGCACATCGTACAAGTTAGTGATATAGGCCTATCAGAGTTGGCCAAGGAAAGTTCTAGGTTAAGCTTTTTAATGGGTATTACTATAGAGGTTTGCCATTGATTGGGAAATTGGTTAGATGACCAGATTAAATTATACAGCTCAAGTATTTTGAGTAGGCTACAGTTTAAGAGCTTTTTGATTAATATGTAAGGAATGTCGTCAGGACCAGCGGCATTGTTTTTACAAGTTTGAATAACTGATACTAGTTCTTCAAAAAGAAAGGGAGAATTAAGATGTGTGATGTCCATTATTGTTTCGGGCGAGAAACAGGGTGGGGCGTTAGGTAATGGTTTTCGTAAGGAGGTATCTATTTTACTTTTGAATTTAGTGTCGAAGTGCGTTGCTAAAGTTTCACCGATTTCTTGATTGTCAGTGATTGTAGTGTTATTTACAGCAATACTAGAATTTTTGAGGTTGGTGTTGTTTCCTTGGATTTGCCTAATCTTTTTCCAGAGATCCGCCGGATTGGTGCTTGAATTAATAGAGGATACATATTCTCTCCAAGATGATTTTTTACTTTGTTTTATAATAAATCGGGCTTTGGCTCTGGTTTTCTTTAGTTCAATGAGATTCTCCAGATTTTTGTTTTTACGGTAATTTTTAAGAGCTAATTTTTGTTGTTCTGTTGCAGTTTGGCAAGATGTATTCCACCAAGGTACTGCCTTTCTTTTATGGGAAATACTATTTTTGCCTATGTGCAAATTTGCAGCTTTAAGTATGGAATCTGTGATTAATAATAGATTATTGTTAATATTGTCGGATAGGGATAGAGAAGGTAAGGTGTTATCTGTTTGTGAAGTATAGTCTATCCAGTCGGCATTTTTTAGCCGCCAGAAGTTTCTGGTTATAGTTTGTTCATGGTTGGAGATATCAGATGATACAAATATTGGAAAGTGGTTGCTGTCATATAGATCATCGGAAGTTTTCCAAGTTAGTGAAGTATATGTTTTTGGGTCGCTAAAACTAAGATCTATCGCCAAAAATGTGCCAGAGGAAAAGTTCAGATGCGTATTATTAGAGCCTGTATTTAGTAGATAGGAGCCTGTGCAATTGATAACGTTTTCTATAGTTTTACCTTTGCCATTAGTGTGGTTTGACCCCCACATAAAGTTATGAGCATTGAAGTCACCTACTAGAATATATGGAACGGGGAGCTGATAGATAAGATTTAGAATTTCAATTTCTTTAAGGGGGTAGTTAGGAGGGATGTATACACTGCATATCGTAAGTTTATTAGGACACCAAGTAGTTACGGCGATAGCCTCGAGTTCCCTGGTGATGAGAAGATGGGATGAATATATTTCAATTGAAATAAAAATAGATGTCCCACCACTGCCTCTGTCACAATTAGTTCTGATATAATGATATCCTTCGAACTTTTTTAGTGTGGGAAGCTTAGATATTTTTGAGTTCGTTTCTTGTAGACATATGATATCGGGTTGTTTTTCTGTCACTAGTTGTTGGATTCTTTCAATACGGGGAAAGAACCCATCGCAGTTCCATTGGATTAAATTGAACGTGAATCTTGAGTTGAAGGGGTAAGGGGCAACTGAGATGGTTGTTCTGGCTCCTAGGAGAAAAAAGGTTTTGGTTTCATCATCGGTTAGGAGTTTAGATGAGACGCTGATATTATCAGAGTCATTTGGGTTTAGCTGTCTTTTGATTTTCTTTTGAAGTCTAGTAAGTCGATTTTTAAGGGATCTTTCCTTAGTTTCTGAATGGAGAACTGTTATGTCTTGTAAGAGTCCTTCAATATTTGACGTAAAAACAAAAGCTCCATTAAGTGGACTAGGATTACCATGTGTATTTTCTAGGAAAGCAATAAACTGAGTCTCGGTCAAAGTTAGACCAGATGGATTATTTTTATAAATGTCCGCTACGGATTGTAGTGAACTAGCTGTTAGATTATGTTCCTTTGATTTTGTAGTTTTTGTTTTTTTCTTGTGAGGTTTGGAGACAGTGTTTGTTTTTGTGGATAACGGAGGAAGCATTTGGTTAGACGCTGGTTCGGGTGTACTTGCTGAAGATAATAGAGAAGGAATATCAGAATTGCTGTCTGTTGATATAGCTCTTTTTTGTCCTTGTGTGGGTGGAATTGATGGGTGTATAGTTTCAGTATATATTTCAGTGTGGGTTTCTGTGCAATTTGAAGTAGTTAGGTCTGATTGAACAGGAGTGTTTACGTCAGAAATTATATCAGTAATTTCAGATGTAGAGGGCTCTAGATGGGGTAGTTCAGTTTGAGAAAATGTAGTTGGATTATTGGTACATGAGTCAGCTGTATGTCCAACCTCTTTACATAAAAAACAATGCAATTTATCCGTAGAAATAAATATTCTATATGGTGTGTTTTCGTATGTAATAAAAGTTTCTATCTACTGAAAAGTTCTCCTTATCGGGGATAATATACGTACCTCTTCGGAAGCTCATTATGTGTGCATAATCTTCTCCGAGTGCACCACATTTCACAAATGACACAGGGGAGACCAGCTGTAATCCAATATCTTTAAGGGCTTTCTCAATTATGGAATGTGGAATTGAAGGAGATACGTTAGATATAAGAAGGCGTTTAGCTAGGGTGCTAAGTCTTCTGATAGGAACTACTGTAGAGTTGATAGAGATATTTTGATGTGTTTTTAGAAGGTTATCGACAACTGTAGGCGAGGAAAGATAAATACAGATGCGGTTATTTGGAACACGTGATGCAAAGGTAATCTTTTTTGGGATAACAATGTCCCCTATAGCTTTAACATAGTCAAATAAAACATTATTTGGAATAGCGTGCATTAAAATGGCTTGCTCCTTACGTGGGAAAGTAGGAGGTGGAGGTTTGGATAAAGTAGCAGCGACATATGATTTCGTGGGGAGGACTTGTGGAGTTGTGAGGTTTTGATTTGAGTTTATTTTTGTGAGTGTTCCTGGATATCAAAAACACTTCACTTAATTTTTAGTATTGCAACAGTCGTCCTAGTAGGACACTGTGAATAAAATTATAGGAGTATAACAGTTACCTGTATCTGCAGTTTTCCTTCAGTTGAATATAATAATATTATAGTCCAATAATAATCGCTGTTTCCATAACACACAAAATAATTTGAATTATCACATAATTATAACTATAAGAACTGGTTCGTAAACTGGTAGAAATCGAGAAGGTAATTAAGACTATACCGTTAAGGCAAGGTAATGTTTACTCATTGGCTACCTGAATGGGAATCTTGAATACTAATTAATTGTAATATAACTATTAAATACTGTTTATTATACACACAATTATTAAAAACTAATAGGAGAACTTTTTGAGTTGTTATTTAAAAAATAAAAATGAAAAAAAAAACGTAACGCAACAAATATACCTAAAAACTGTTAAATAAACATAATTTCAACAAATAGCTACAAAAAAAACAAAACGATATACTTTTAATGTAGTTTCCTACAGTTCTGACATACACCTGTGATGCTCTAAACACATAAATGCATTACATTTGTAGTAATAGAAACTGTAGTAATAGAAATAGCTGGTTATTACCAGCAGCTAATTACCAGCAGGTAATTGCAGTTTTTGATTTTCCAGTGCATTACTTAGAGTTACTTCGATAAATCTCAGCTTCCGCATCCTCGAAAGATTGCTAAGATCTGCTCTGATTTTCAAATGTGGATGAATCAATGTATCGCCGTATATTTGGATCTCCGTTTTTTGCTTTTTATATCGCATTAGTATTAACTACAATATCGACACCCACTTTCATATTATCATAAGTAGTGACTATTACCTTCTGGTTTAGATTTATTACCACTTTTTATGTCAATAGCGTATGTCAATCTACAAACTATTTCATATCTGGGAAGAGGATATTAAAAAATTGATTAACTAGTGACCATGTATTTATGCTAAAACCAGTTCTCTCTGGTGCATATGAATACGACATACCGGTCCACCTTCTCTTTGTGAATTTTAGGGGTAATTATAACCATGTATAGGAGTTCAATATCCCACACAAGATAATCAGACTAGCACATATGTCACTTAAGAACACTACAAGTGCAGTTAAGATTAATGTAAAGTAGAGTCAATACTTTAGAGTTAAGAAAGAAGTAAGACAAGGGGATCCTCTATCCACCACACTGTTTAATTTGGTCCTTGAAAAGATAAAAAAAGGGAAATATATCTACGAAGAGCAAAAGGAACCAGATGTGCAGGCAGTTTGCAAAAAATAATAAAATCGAAAGAAGTATCGAGAAATACAAAAATAAGGCTATATAAAACTATTTTGCGACCTACGTAATAGTTTGCGAGCGAAGAACAAATGCTGAAATTTATGAAATGTTCGGCGAATAAGCGATTTTGTCAAAACTAGAAGATTGCAGTGGCTAGGTCATCTTGTTAAAATAGTGGATAGTAGAGAGGTAAAGAATATAGCATGGAGAAAAATAGACTGAGGAGAGGATGCAGGTAAGCAGTTACGACAGATCTACAAAAAAAGAAGATGGAAAGAAGATCCTAGAGACAGAAGGAGATGGAAGATAATTACTAAGAGAATTATGTCAATAGCGTCATGATGGTACATGATATTAAAATCACATTTTTTCATTGCTTTGGAATACAAGAAACGATTGTAATATCCTCTGTAAATGCTTGTATGGAATGGATGTTTAGTGGGTTTGGAAACTTGATTGTTTCATTTTTTTATTGTTTCAACTGTAGTTATTTTGTATTCATGAAGCAACTTTTTTACAAGTGAAACTGATTTTAAACAATTACCAATTGTCCAGTTAACCTATAAACCAGAAATGTGTTTGTACAATCTTAAAGCCTCATTATTAGGGTTGTCAGAAAACATATATAGGCAATCGGGTTCGGATCCCACGTAGACTTCTATTTTTAAAGTGTAAAATACTTTTTAAATTACAAACTGCAAATATCTTAAGTCCATTTTTCTCTAAAAGCCGGGAGCATCTTATGAATGGCAACAAATGCTAAATGATTATAACCATTTTGACCTCTTTTTACAAACTGGTAAAACCTAATGCAACAAAAAATAAATCAAAACCTTTGGAGAGTCATCCATTTACATATGAAGTCCTCACATATGAAGCAAAAAAACCCATATTTCACAAAAACATCAGCGCAAACATTCAGAAGGATACAATGTTAAATATGGGTATAAAAATAAGCTTAAGCCAATCATCTGGCCATTTTTTTCTGTTCCAAATTTTATTGCATAGTTTAAACATTATTTAATTCTTATTTTTCCCATTTCTGAAAGTGGTTCTATTGTGATTTCGTCTTATCCTTAAGATTTTTCATATTTTAATTTCTTTATTGCGGTTTCTATTTCGGACTTATGATATGTGGTTCATTTTCGTAATTTATTTCTTGTGGATTACGGTCTTCATGGTTACTATAGAAATGAATTTCAGAAAATTGTTTCCGTGTAGCTAGAATTCCTCAATGGATTGCTAATGACTGCTCTCAAGATATCTTTTACTTAATCTTCTGCTTAATCCTCTAAGGATCTTTAATTTATAATGCTTACTTGATTCAGAAAGAAGATTACTCAAATTTTTGACATCATGTATAACTTAAAAGTGTATTATAGTGGTTTGCGATAGTGACAAAAATATATAATATCAGATTTTTTTTGGTAATGTTAAAAAGGACATGCTTCCAAAGGTAAATATTTGTGTTATTGACCTACAGGTTAATTGAAAAAAAAAAATACGTATCGTATTTTCTATAATTTCGAAACGTAAATGGAAATAATGTTTAAGTTCAAACAACAATCAAATTTAATTTTTATACATTAGGAAAAATATTTAATATACCAACTGTTGTGTTTTCAAGTAAAGTCTATATTTACAATAATTAAATGTTATTGTTTTATATATGTAATATTTTGACAGTAAACAAATTTATAAAAAGTGTTTTCATTTACTATTCTCTGTAAATATATCTCTAATATTATCATATCGACCATTTGCTATTTAGTTGAAATGGACATGAATATTTTGACAGTCCATTTAGAATCCAATTTAGAAGAAGGGGACTTGATGTACGCTTATCTGCCAACATATTCAATTTAGCACTCTAGAGCGCTGAGAAGTTACTGTCACAATTTGTCTTTATTTTAATTTTGCTTTTTGGTCGTTATTACTCTCATATATCATAATTGAAATTTTTGTTATATGGATTTCTTTTAAAAATAAATTTTATACAATATTATTTTTAATTTGACTGAATATGAGCAGGAAGTATGCGATAAAGTCCAAAGACACATGGCTGTTATAAAATTAGGTGACTTTAATGCAAACCTGAGGAAAGAAGAAACTTTCGTAAACATATTTGTGAAACATAGTTTGCATAATGAAACCAGTCAAAATGGACTTAGGGTTGCACAATTTGGAACAGCAAATAATTATGTAGTTGTCAGCACTAACTTCCAGAGAAAAGATATCCATAAAGGAACATTAAAAATACCAGGAATCAATGAAACCAATCAAATTGACCACATCCTCATCTCAAAAACATGGGAAATAGACATAACTAATGTCAGAACGTATCGCGGGATGAACTCTGACTCAGATTACTATCTTATGGGGGCAAAATTGCAATGGGGCAACGGAATCAGATAGGAAGATACTGCAGAGGAATAATGGAGGCAATTAAAAACAATAATAACGGAATCTTCAGAGTAAACTGTCGGAATAGCCAAAAGGCAAAGAAATGCGAAATGGTATGATGATGGATGCAGAACTACATAGGAGGAAAAAAGGCAAGCTAGACTTAACCAACTTTAAAAAAATAAAAGAAATAACGGAGAAATTTATAACGAAAAGAGAATATAAGCGGCTAGAATATGTAGAAGAAAAAAAGAGGCTTTGAAAAAAACAAGCACAAGAAATCTTAGAATATATTAACCGACACGAAAGCATAAAATTCAATAAATTATATATAGACACGAGGGCAAAAATTATATTGAGATGAAATGAATAATTTAAGGAAAACCTAAATGCAGACAATGTAAACCAAATCCAAAAAAGCATTCGACTCAGTCAAAAGAAAAGATATATGGGAAGGCCTAAAGAAGAAGCAAGTAAGTGAAGAACTGATAGAAACAACAAAGAGTATAAATACATGAAAACAACAAATACAGTAAGAATGTTAAATATACAATCAGAACCATTTAAAACAACTCAAGACGTTAGACAAGAGGGAAGTCTCAGCCCAGTGCTATTCATAAATGTAATAGATGAGATAGTGAAAGAATGTAAGGAAACATTCAAGAAATACTGCATCGGTTGGAACAGAATGCAAACATAGTATTAACTGCGGAATCATCAGAAAAACTGAAATACAACTTAGAGAAATGGAACCTAGAAGCAAGCAAATACAATTTAAACGTAAACAAATAAAAGACTCAGATAATGAAAATATCAAGGAAACAAGGGACGGAAGACCAAATAAATGTAATGATAGACCAACAAAAAATAATACCGGCAATTTCGTACAAATACTTAGGAACAGTAATCAACAACAAAGGAGACATCGAGAACGATCTTAACAACAGAATGGAAAACACAGGAAAACTATTCCAAGCACTTAATAAAGGATTCCTTAATAACAAAGAAATATCAACAAAGACCAAGATGACAATATGCAAAACAATATATAGACCTGCAGTGACATATGGAGCAGAAAATTGGATATTAAACAAAAGACATCAGAGCAGAATTCAGGAAGCAGAGATGAAATACCTCAGAAGAACGATCGGAGTAAAAAGAACTGATTGAATCAGAAATAAAGAAATAAGAGAAAGACTCAAAATCAAACCGATACTCGACTCAATCAAGGAGAAAAAATTGGCATGGTTCGGACATCTAACCCGGATAGACAATATTAGACAAGTAAAAAGAGTGTGGGGCGCCAAACCAATGGGGAAGAACAGAAGAGGAAGAACCATTAAAGAATGGAACAGTGACATCTCGCAGATACTGCAGAGTAAGGGTAGGACTTGGCAGGAAGCAACGCAAATGGCATCCAATAGGAAGGAATGGAGAAAGTTCGTTAAGAGCTAGGACACCTCAGACGATTGTAACATATTGTAATTTAATGAATTGTATTATAAACGGCCCAACACCGAAAGGTACAAATGGGTCTAGTGATTAAGTAAGTAAGTAAAGCCTTGAGGAGGAGATTATAAAGTAAAAGCTAAATAAAAAATATAATTAAAATGATTATCAAAAAAACCTTAAATGTCTAACTACTTAATGAAAAAGTGGAGTTTTCTTGTCGGTTCCGGTTAGAACTGGAGATGTTAACCGTATGCGAACTTTTTTTTTTCAACAAATTTTAATAAAAAAAAAACAAAAACCCCAACTTAAATTCCAAATTATTCCCAGCTGATTTTTGGTGAATATGATGTTCTTTTTTTATTTATTTAGGGGAAACCGGCTACAAAATATATTAACTACTGTTAATTTCCGTTCTCGTTATGTAGGAAAAAGGGCAGAGAAAAATAAACCAAAGTTATTCAACTTGTAGAAAGTGATAACATTATAAAAGTTCGCACAAAAAATTGGTTAGGTGCAGAAAAAATCTTAATGATATGAAATTTTGCTACGATCTTGGATCAACTGGAATAATTATATGATTTTCAGAATCGAAATAAAATAAGAAGAGAGTGAAATATTCTAAAAATATTTGTAAAATATAAAGTATTTCTAAATGAAAAACAAAAGGAAATGCAATAGTCTATTATTATAAAGATGTAACAATAAAAATTCTAAAACAGCTACATAAACTTATTTTAAAATGTACAAATTGAGCCCAATTAAGATGTAATCCAAAATTAACAAACAACATTCCTTAAACAAAAACCCATAAATAAATTTAATTGAACTAAATTTCTGAAAAATAAACGAAACAGTATATCCACATTTTACATCATTTCGGGACAGCCGGTATGTCCTCGCGTGGAGGGCTCAACTAAAACTAAAAGCCTGAAAGGTACAAGTCAACAGTTAACGTCACATCTTACAACATCGAATTCGCGCAGATCGTAAGTACTGCCAACGGAAGGAATATGAAATTTTTACATAGGTAAAGAGGATTGCCTAACTCGTAGTGATGATGTGTTTTTTTTATTTATTTTTAATTAATTTAAAATGTTTGGATTAAAAAAAAAACGTTACAATGGTACGTTTACATCAAGGCTCTCGTCACTTACCTGTTTAATCTTGTTATTGATGTACTAACAGAGTAGGTAAGAGAAGAGGCTTCTTGGTTAATGCACTTACGGATAATATCGTTTTAATAAAGGAGAGCAAAGATATGGTAAAGGAAAAGTTGAAGCGTTGAAGAAGGGTCACTGAAGAGGAAGCAATTAACGTTAGCAGATAAAAAACGGAAAAAATGTGTTTGGGGGAAACAGAAATTATAGGGAACTTTGAATTGCTGGAAGAAAAATAAGACAAGTAGAAGAATGTAAATAACGGAAAATAAGATACTATATCAGGACATAGCCGACGGGATACAAGCTGGCTGGTTTAACTAAAAGTCAATGATCGGGGTAATTTGTCATCGAAAAATCATCGAAAGCTCAAAAGAAAAGATATAAATGAATTTAGTGAGGCCTTAGTTGGTGTAGGATAATAAAGTTTTGCCTGTCAAAAAAATTCAGAAAAAAAAGATGGAAATAGCTGAAATGAAAATGTTACGGTGAATGTCAGGTAAGAGTAGAATTGCAATAGGGCACTAATAAAAAGATGATATCAAAGAGAGAACCAGGAGGACTACAAGCTTAAAAAGATTTAAGGACAAAGACTGCGATGGTTTGATTACGTCAATCTTAGAAAAAGGAACTATGTGGGACGAAGGATAAATTTGCTAGAAGTTTAGTGAAAGAAAGATAGACGAAAATCTAGATAGATGGACTGCTTGGTAGCAGTTTCGAGAGAGAAAGGATTAGGTGAAAAAGTCGCGATGGACAGAAATGAATGGCGAAGAAGAGAACAGTACCACTGAAAAGAGAAAAGCTTAGAAAGAAAATAAAGAATACCCAGTGATCTTTCACATATTAAGTTTTAACTCAAATTTATCTCCTTCGGGCTTTTCCAATAGTCTTCATTTAATACGCGATTTCCGGTGTAAATTCTACATTTATTATAATAAATACATATAAAACATTCTCATGATAAATATATACAGTGTGTCCGTAAATTATGGAATAAATTCGATGTTTCCTAAATGAAAAGCCTTTTTAAAAAAATCTAAAATACGTCGATTTTTAAATTTAATGTTCTACATTTTACAATAAAATTTCATTATACAAGGTGATACACATTACAGTGATGACGTCATTGACTCTTTTTTTAAATGTAACACCCCTGTATTTTAGGACATTTTTAGATCGATAAAAATGAGCTGATTCCACAAAAGTATAATACTGGGAGTCTAACGGATATCATTTGAAAGATATGCGCTTAGAAAATTAATTCTCATTGATTTATAATATTAATAAATTATAAATAAATTAGAATAAATAACTGGAAAGTAATCCAGTAATTAATACATGACTTAATCTTATATGTTTGAATTAAAGCCCTTGTTGTGTTTGGCAGTAACCCAAACGTTGTATAAATTCTTGTAGAGCCTTGTTTATGCTTTCTTGAGAAATATTGTTTATTTCTTTACGAATTCTTGTTTTTAAGTCTCCAATATTTGCAGGTTTTGTTTTATAAACAACATTATTTAAATGATCCCACATAAAATAATACAAAGGATTGAGGTCTGGCGACCTCGCTGGCCGTTTAATATGTCCATGTCTTCCAATCCACCTGTTCGGAAAAATTTCGTTTAGGTACCTTCGAACATCTAAAGCATAATGCGGAGGCGCACCATCCTGTTGAAACCATAAAGTTTTATCAAAACCTCCAAGAATAATTGTACTGGGGAATAAATTAACTAAAGTAGGTACGAGATACCCACTTAAAAACTGAAGGTATGCTGACCCGTTTAAATTAATTTCGAAATAGTAGGGTCCAATGATTTTATTTCTTACAATACCAGCCCATACGTTTAAATTTTTGCGGGTATTGTGTCTGATGTTCCCGCATCTAGTTGGAATTTTCTTTTGCCCAGTATCTACAATTCTGACGGTTGACCTCGCCATTTAATTTGAATGTAGCCTCATCAGAAAAAATAATATTTTGAACCAAGAGAGGGTTTCGGTGGCTGTTATTCATCATTATTTCCCAAAATTGTATTCTTTTATCTGGATCATCCTCGTTTAATTCCTGTACAACTGTGCATTTTACTTACTTTACTTACTTTTACGTACTTTGTGTACCGTTGTTTTGCAAACATCGAGATCACTACTAACCTTACGAACAGAAGTGTGCGCATCTTCTTCAAAAGCAAGTAGAACATCTAATGTTGTATCATAATTTACAGAGGGACGACCTGATTTGCGTGCATTTTCAACCGTACCAGTTTCTCGAAATTTCTTTTCAATCTAACTTACTGTTGACTGCGTGATGGATATTTTTGGATATTTATCATTAAATAAATTACACACTTTCATCGCGTTCGCGATTTGTCTTTATACCCAATCATCATGAGTATTTCAATTCTTTGCTTTACAGTCAAATTCATTTCTACTTAAAATTAATTCTAAGCAATAATACAGAATATTTATGAATTAATACAATTATTGTATTAACTAATTTTTATTGATCGCTACTAAAAATAATTACAGTTTACCAAAAACTAGAAGTAGGCTACTTTTTTGCAATTGATAATAAATAATTTATTTTCTAAGCACATATTTTTCAAATAATATCCATTAGACCCAAGTATTATACTTTTTTGAAATCAGCTCATTTTTATAGATCTAAAAATGTCCTAAAATAGAGGGTGTTACATTTAAAAAAGAGCCGATGACGTCATCACTGTAATGTGTATCACCTTGTATAATGAAATTTTATTGTAAAATGTAGAAAATTAAATTTAAAGATCGACGTGTTTTAGATTTTTTAAAAAGGCTTTTCATTTATGAAATATCAAATTTATTCCATACTTTACGGACACACTGTATAGTAGTTTTGCTTATAAGAGTTATGCATAAAGAAAAACTTTTAAATATGTTGGATAAAAATAGGTATCTTAATAACGCTGTTATTACTTGCAACTTACATAAGAATCGTTCAATATGAGTTGATAATATAACAAAAGGTATGTAGGCTTGTATTTTTATTTCTTATCTTTACATTTAACTTTAAAGTAGTTTAAAAACAACTGAAATTAAAAAAAAAATTAAAATGAATTTGTTATATAGAATGCACAGCCTGATTCAAACTGCCGATGTCATCTACACATTTTAGTAGCAATATATAACATTTCCACAGCAATAGAAATGGACCATAATAATAAAATCAATATTCTACTGAACGGGCAATCAGATACCGATAACAAACAAAACCACATGGTTTCCATATATCATAAATTATAATACGCAATTGTAAAAACATCTAACGCAACACGTTTATAATATAAATTAATAATCTGTAACGAATAATAGAAATTTCAATACCAAAATCATTGTTTTAGGGATAAATGAAATATAAAAAATCACCTTCCAGAATAATTTTGAAACTAATTATTAAATATATCACAAATTACAAAAATATAATAAAGTATTTTAAATAGATTAACATTAATAACAATGAATATAGATATAGAATAATAACTGGATTCAGGGTGCTCAAGATCTGATGCAATGGCATTATTTACGGGAGGCCTACGTTCAGCAGTAGACTCAAAACGGCTAAAGATTTTAATGAATGATAATAGCTTACAAATAATGATTCACTATGATACTGGAGGGTTCTTGGTTAAGGTTAAAGAATAAAAGAAAGGATATCAGTTACTTCATCCTTTATTGAAGTTATTTCGTGCATTAATTCATACAAATTATTAGTTCCTTCACAAATGAATTAAATAAGCAAACATCCATAAAGACAAAGAATTTGCACGTGGTTTAATTTACAAAAGATATGTAGCTTATTAAGATAGAAGTAAAATAAATACCTTAGCTTATAAACCAACCATATAGAGATAATAGTAAAAAACGTTCAGTTTTAAGTAATAAAAAACAGAACTAAGTCAGTTTTGTAAAAAGATATAAAATGTTGCAAGAGCAGTTTTTAAAACTATATACAAATGTATGTAACTGAAAAACTTTTAAAAAATAGTGTTGAAACAGAATTTCAAAATAACGCTGGTATTATTTAATATTAGACATTACTATGATTTACATAAAATAGCATTACATAATAAACTGGTTGCAAAGAAGTATCTGACAAAACGAGTAAACTCGAAATGCCAAGAATAACATTTGATAAAGCTCCAACTAACAGAGCGGTAATTTCAAATACGTAAATATACCAGCGAGTTGCCAAAGTTAGTTTAAGTTGACGTCATTGAAGTAAGCAAGGTTTTATAAAACAACGCTACCATTAATGTGGATTTCAACTTTGCATTAACGCGTGAGGACACACTGTTTAAATAAAGCATTACTAGCACAATCTGTGGTTCACTTCACTCATCAAATTGAGGTTTATCGAAATAAAATTAAAATTATTTTTTATTTATTTATTATATTCACTTCCTGGAATTATTTATTTGAAGAATCAAAAAGGTATGTAATTATATAAAAATTATTAATAGTTTATTAATATTGAAGTTTTGATCCTTCTTACATTTTTTTATATATCAGCTATAATAATTTTTAAATAATGAGATACCTTGTTGATTCTTATTCAAAATGATTAAATAAATCATTAAATATAATGAATAAGTTGATAATTAAATATTAAATATATATAAACAGACACATTTAAATTCTATTGACATAGTCCTTAACTCATGAACGGCTGGCGTTACCAAATGATAACAGTTGCGCCCATATTTATTTACGTTCAAATTGTTAAGTCGTGTTAGAAATTCAGTATAACGTTTGTATCATTTTAATATCAAATATTAGTGCAATAGAGCAGGAGGTTTAACTGGATTCTTCAAACCAAATTACTATTTTTAGTTGAATTAGTGTGTTGAAGTTTGTGCTATAAAAATACTTCTGAACCAGTGGACTTCCGTCTAGAGTAAGTGATTTATTTGAAGCATAATTGTCAAAATATAGGTAATATATGATAGCTAATAGATCACTTTCGATCTATGTTTGATTATTTTGATGTCAAAAATTTACCAGCTTCATAATTAGCACTATTTTGGAGAGCGTTACAATATGGTAACGCTAGTCAGTTATATGTGCTACTGTTAATTTAATGTTTATTTGTTCCAGGCGAGGATTTACGTTGAAATGGTCCTTAAACATGGTTCATAATGATGAGATTAATATTCAAGATATTTTTTATAGCCTTCCGAATAAAACTTTTTCACGGATGAAGACTCAAGTGAAGGGGATAATGACAGTATTGTTGACAATCTTAAGAGGAAACAGGTAACACCATCTACTGAAGTACGATTTCTTATAGACCAAGAGCATTTTAAAGGGAATAAAAGGTAAGAAATACCAGAACGACCAGGCAGAACCAAAGTAACTTAAATAAATGGAGATTCAGTTCCTAGTTCAAGACAATTTTCAAAAAAAATGATAAACGATTTAAAAGCTTATTCCCTGTTGCAGTTTTTAAAAGATTTTTGGATCATGACATAATTCAGTTCATTGATAATGAATCCAATAAATATATAATAAGACTTGAATGACCCAAAAGCCACTTATCACGCTGGATGAAATAAAATGTTGCTTTGCTATTTTCATTTTATCGGGATATGTCAAATTACCTGGTCGAGACTTTTACTGGGACTCTCAAGATGAATATGAAATTAAATTGTAAGTCAAGCTATGCACCGAGATAGATTTCGTTAAATTCTAAGATACCTACCATTTCATAACAAAACTTGGATTTTGACGAATCCATGATAAAACATTTTGGGCGATATCCCCGTAACAGTTTACTCGAGGAAAACTAATTAGGTTCGGCTACAAGATGTGGTATCTGAGTATTCCATCGGGGTATGCAGTAGATTTTGATCTATACCAAGGTAAAAATCCTAAAGAAAACACCACATTTGAAATAAAATTTTGAAAAAACCTAGTTCCAATGGTGAATATGATACCCGAATTTCCGGAAACTTACATAACTTTACAATTCAAATTTAATTTGGACACCCTATTAAGTTTTAATATTTAATTTTATTTAGAACTACTGGAATACAATGAAACAGGAACAATTTTGGAAAACTGCATACCTAAATCTTGGCCATTACCCCAAAAGAAAAAAGAAAGATCTTTTAAAACAAACTGTGTGAGGAGGCAATAGTTCAATACTAAACAAGGATGATGGCATAATTATAGTTAAATGGGTAGATAACAATGCAGTTGCTGCAGCGTCTACATGCCATTGAATAAATCCAGTTAGTAGTGTAAAAAGATTTTCAAGAACAGAGGAAAAAATCATTCAAATCAGTCGTCCATCAATTATAACTAATTATAACCGATTTATGGGAGGTACTGAGATGAATGAAAATCTTTTAAGATATAGGATAAGTATTAGACGTAAAAGTGGTGGTGAGCAATCATCACATGGTTGTTAAATGTATCTATGCTAAATGCATGAAATGTTCAAAGGAACATTATCTATCATATATCTTACCAAGATAGCGTTATTATATGGTAGCAATTTATTTTTTGTTAATAAAGTGTGCTCCTATCATATATATTTTTTTTTTAATTTTTCGAAAATATATAGTTTTAATTTACCGATGAACAATCTCCTTTCGCTAAAATAAAAAAAACAAATTTCGCCGTTAAAGGGTTAAATTTGTGAGTTTAGTGAACCACAGATTAACCATTATGATTTATTTCTTTACAAAGGTAGTGCTATTTTAAATAATACGTGTGTGCCCTCACTGCTAACGCAAAGTTAAAATCCACATTAATGATAGAGGTGTTTATGAAATCTTGCTTACCTCATTAATGTCAACTTACATTAAGTTTGGCAACAACCTGGTATGTTAACATATTTGAATCTACCCCTCTGTTAGTTGAAGCTATATTAAATGTCATTTTTAAATTTTCGGTTGTAGTCGTTAGTCGTTTAACACACTTTTAAATAACATACTTATTAGAATGTCTCTTCCTTTTTTTCCTTTGAAGTGTTCGCATTGGTGTCTTGTCGATAATATTACTTTGTCATTTACTTCTTTGTGACAAGTTTATTAAATAATTTTATCTTTAGTTAAAAATAAATCATTGTATTGTCTATTATTAAATTATATCAGCGGTATTTTGGAATTCTGTTTCTCCTCCCTTTTGGAAAGTTTTTCCATTGCAGACACTTATATGTTTTTTATAAAACTGTTTATTTAAAATTTAATATATAGTTTGTCTAGAAAGTATCTGGAAAAAAGGAAGCAAAATTATAAATTTACGGTATTTATTTCTATTACTTGAAATATAAAATTTCAACAAATAATTCATCTCATTTACTTATACAACCTCCATTTAAATCTAAACACTTAACTAAATGTCCAGGTACACTCTAAATTAGGTCAAGGCCATAATTTTCGGTAATGGTGTTCCAGACCTGTAAAACTGACCAAATAAAACCTTCTTTATCTCGTGGCACTGCTCGTTCCACTTTCCTATTCATCAGTCCTCATATGTTTTCAATGGGGCTAAGATCTGGAGATGCTGCTGGCCACGGAATTGTTGTCAATTCGTGTTCTTGCATCCAAGCTTGAGTATAAGCAGAATTATGGCATCTTGCATTATCTTGCTGAAAACGCCACCCCTCTGGATATAAAATATGAGCCGTTTCAAGAAGAAAACCATTTAGGATGTCACAATATTTTGCACTATCAACAGTACCATTAACTATACAGAGAGGTGTAGCTCCACGATGAGATATTGCTCCCCAAACCATTATTTTAGTGGGAAATTTGGAAATTTGAAAGGTAACATTTTTCTCTTGATAGGACTTTTAGATGATTTGCACCAAGCTGGAAACAACTTTCATTAGATATAAAGACATTATTAACATTATCTTGTCGAAAACGTTGACAAAAATATATTCTTCGTTGACTTTGCAGAGGTGTCATTCTAGGGATTTTTGTGGATTCCTTGATATGTAATCTTGCTTTTTCAGTGACATGTGGACAGTTTCTGGGCACACTTTTATTCTTCGTTGATTTCCAAATCAGTTCGCTAATTTTCGAAACCCCAGGCGCGGATTTTGTTATCCTAAAGCCACTAACGCATTTAAATTCCACCACTTTTCTTTTTTCTACTTGCCACATTATTTCACAAATCTTAAGTCTGTTTACAAACAAAAATATTTGACAGATGGTGTTGTCATGCGATTTTGTCCATAACCTACTATCGGCACAACCTACTTGATGCATTACTTTTGTCTTAAAATGTTACAAAAAGAAAATCCATTAAAGTTAGAAAAAATATAAAATTCCCGATACTTTCTAGACGGACTATATATTTACAAACCGACTGTTTTTTCTTATTTAACCCACGTATTACTGAAACTATTCTTTCTTAATTTTATTTTTACTTAAAGGAACTATAAGAAAATGTATCTTATTTAACGAGAAAAAAATATTAAAATGTTAATTTTTGCATGAGCTCTCAAAATTCGTCATGTTTCCTGACAAGGTCAGCAGTTAAAAATGGTATATATTAGAAAGTAAAACTTTATTAATACAAACTTACAAAGTATGGAAATCCCTAAAATATTCTTTTGGGTGTAATGGTAATTGACTTTTTTGCAAAAAATTGAACCATTTTCTTGCAAAGCCCGCAACGAGATTGTTTTTCTTAATAAATAATAAAATTATTTAAACCATCATATCTTAAATGTAACACCGTGTTGGGATTTTGTCCTATAGGACCGCATTTGGTGTATTTTTTGTAGGTTTCTAGAAGGTTGCAGGGCTATTTTTCTTCTAAATTCAAGCTGATTAAGGTATCTTTCGGTTTATTTTTCACAGAAAAATGATTTCTGCACCTTTAAAGATTTTTGTCCCTTTTTATTAGTAAATAAAAATGTTAATAAAAGTTAAGCCGTTTTTACACATTATTGTAAAAAATGACCTTATTAGAATTTCGCAAATAACTATTATAAACGGTTAACAGCCGGTTTTAAATCAAAAAAATTCATTTCATACTTGTAAAGTGAATTTAGCAGGATATAGATAAATTATTATATCTTCAGAGGTATTTGGCGTTTATAAAGCTGGCTAAACATGTATAAACCGCGATTGAGTAAGTTTTAAAACCAAAGTGAATGACGCATAACTGTGTGAATACTTTAACGCTTTTGATAAATTTATCAGAGAGTGTTTAAACGTTTAAAACAGTCAACCAATTCGTTACCCTTATTGGATTGCGTTCTAGTTATAAAGTTCTTTGAACATCCCATAACTTTGGTGTTGTTACACAAATTTCATATCTAAAGCTCGGTATCGGTTTCCTTTTGGGAGTTGTATAAACTCACGTCCAACTTCAGACAAAGAGAAATGGATGCTATTCCTTTGGGATACACCAAGATATTTTTGGGGCAAACTTACACTATTGTATTGCGTTTGAACTTTAATATATTTTGACACTTTTATACTCAGCATAATTTTACAGATAAGAGAATCCTTAATTTTATACATGATTATGATTAATTTTTAACTTTATTTTGCTTGTTCTTTTTTTTTGCTGTTAAAATTCTTCTTAAATAATTCTTTTTATTGTTTTAAACTGAAATGTATAACCCCACAAGGATCGATCCAGATCCAAATTATAATTCCTACTCTATTTTTATTAGCAATAAACGATATAATAAAAATCATTGCGAAGCCGGTTCGTAAGAAGGTTAATCGTATGACGTTCATATAACATAAACATTTAAATAAACTAGAAATAAAAGACATAACGAGAATAAACCGAACTCAATGCTTGAGAACCAAAATATTTTCTATATAAACAAAATAAAATTTTTCTAGGAGTGATATTTGAGTATCAGCTTAATTGTAAAAGTCATATTCAGCAGTTGTTCTTTAATTGAGTTGAATATGTTCTTTCATGTCGAAATGGCCGTAACTTGTTAAAGTAACTAGCTCACAAAACTTGGTGACGGTGCTGATGGTTAAACACTACTCATGTTAGTTAGTTACTTATACAGATCCTTAATTCGTTCAAAAATTGATTACGAATGTGTTGCATATGCATTTGTCAGCACAACAACCTTAAATCCTTTGGCTTCGTTACATAACTCCTCCCTAAGGATTATACTTGTAGCGTACAGAACAAACCCGAACAATAGCATACAAGCTGAAATAGGTGAACTTACGCTAGATCTTCGTAGGCAGCTATTAACCCTTAATTACACTTCTAGTATAACTGTAAATAAAAGAATTTCAATAAGTTCAATCTCCCAATGCAATCATTCAATGAACCTACTCAACTGGAAGCAATTTCCACCCTTACATCAATACACAAACATATCTTTATCTTTACCATGGATTACATATTACTTGGATTATTACAATTTCAAAAAAACAAAAAAATAGCACTATTCCTAATCTTCATACAAATCTTCAGATATCTAATTAACTCCTATTCCGGTTACATAGTATACTATACACACGCGTCTAAACTGAAAATGGAGTCGGAGTGGCAATATTCAATAGCACAGAGATTCGCAAACATAGAACTCTAGATACTGCAACTATATTAAAATAAAAACTCTATGCAATTTACCAAGCGACACTACACTCAAATCCAAATGAGATAAACAAAATATCAATCGTGACAGATTCTATGTCATCATTACAAATAATCAGGAAAATATACACGCAGCATCCATTAGCTTTAATAAAAAAGGAATAACTAAATAAACAATCATCGAGTTTTTTTGGATCCCACCACATGTTGGAATTGCAGGTAACAAAGCAACAGACAAAAATGACAAAGAAGCTATAAACAATAAAAGTATCCCCATATCACCCCAATCTGTAAGTATGGATCTAAAATGCTACTTCATAAAGCACCCGCTCGAGAACTGGAACAGTAAATGAAAATCCACACCATTAAAGCTTCTTCTTATTCATCTTCTTCTTCTTTCTCTTTATAAGCAATTCTGTTTGTTCATTGGCACATTAATACCTCTATGGAAGGTTGTCACTCCATCTTTTTCGCGGTCGTCCGATACTTCTTTTGTGGATTGGTGACTTATCTCTTGCTATTTTGACGACACGGGTCTCCTCCATTCTGCTTATGTGGTTATTCCATTCATTTTTTCTATTTTATGTCCATTCATTTATACACTGTACGTTACATTTCCTTCTAATGCCTTCACTTCTCTTTTAATCTCTCAGCGTATTTCCTGTAATTCTTCTCAGTACTCTTATCTCTGCAGTTTCCAGTAGCCTTTGCATTGTGTCTGTGTCGGGTCTTGTTTTTGAGGCATATGTCATTATTGGTCTTACAGTGGCTTTATAAATTCTTAACTTCATCTCAGTGTCAATGTGTCTGTTTCGTGTTATTAAGGCATCATGCCAGTCTATTTGCTTTTTGTACTTGATCTCTCACTTCTTTGTCCAGGTCTTCATAGAAAGAACATGGGGCTCAATCGCCTTGTCTTATCCCGCTGCCTATTTCTATAGGTTCTGTAAGTCCATCTATTCTGACTTCCATTTTGTTGTGTTGGTAGCAGTTTTCTATAGTTTTTATAGTATTTAGGCCAACTTCTCTATTATACAGAAGATGTATTACATCTTTGCGTCTTACTCTGTCAAACGCTTTCTATAGGTCAATCAAACACAGAAATTCTGGTCTACTATACTCTAGTGATAGTGTTCTGAAGCTAGTTTCTTGTGGCATTTTAAAGTAATTACTATTTAAATGGGAATAAGCCACAATTAAAGGTTAAAGCACGTTTATTGACGTTTAATTTTCACTTCGAAAATCGTTCTCAAAATACAAACAGTAGTAAATTAAACAATTTTTTTTTATATATATTTTTTAATATTTTAAGGACGATTTCCGAAGTGGAAATTGAAACGTCAATAAACGTAATTTAATCTTTAATTGTGGCTTATTCCCATTTAAATAATAATTACTCTAGTGATTTGTTAGTAATTTGCTTTATAATGAATATTGCATCTATACACGATCTTTCACTACGAAAACCCTGTTGTTCATCTGCTAAACTTATCCTCTGGTTTATTAGCACTTGTAAAATTTTATTTCTAAGTTTAAGTGTAGTATTTATTAAGTTTATACCTCTGTAGATTTCTGGCTGTTTTTTATCTCCTTTTCTGAATAGTAGAATTAGTTCGCTCGTTCTCCATTCTTCCGGAATTTTATTGTATTTTATAATTTAATTAATTAATGTTGTTAATTGTTCTGTCATTGCTGCTTCACAATATTTCAGTATCGTTTGGTATTCCGTCTTTACCTGCTACTTTTCTGTTTTTCAGGATTTTAAGTATTTTCCGGACTTCCTGTGCATTTATATTAAGTTCTTTATTTCTGGTAATTTCTGGTGTTTCCAGTTCTAGCGTCGTTTGTTCTTCCTCTGCATATAGCTTTTTTAGGTAGTCAATCCACGTATCCTTTTGTATGTGTTTTGGTTCTATTAGTTCCTTTACCTCCGTTCTTTGACCTCTTATGAAGCGCCATATTTCCTTTTGCAAACCGTAAAAATTATGTTCCATTTTTTTCGAAAAGCGTTCCCAGTGAATTTTTATGTGTGTGTATGTGTTTCGTTTCTAATTGTCTTGTAATCATTGTATGCCTCTTGTGTTTTGGTTGACATGTATTTCAGGTAATCTTTTTTCTTTTCTTTACATTTTTCTTTCACTTCTGTACAAAACCATGAAGTTCTTCGCCTTGAAAACGATTAATTTTTATCTATAATTCTTTCACCAAGAACTTAAGTCATCCTATAAGCTTTCGACTTTTATCTTTGTGGTGTATTCTGATGTTTTGTTATCACATTATGTTTTTGCATTCGGATTTTGCGCAATACCAATTTGTGATCGCTTCCTATTTCTGATGATGTTGATTTAAGAGGGATTTAACTCTTTATTCGACAGAATATAGTCTATCGTAGATCTTTGTTCTCTACTGTTTTCAAAAGTGTATTTGTATTGTTCTTTGTCAGGGAAAAATGTATTATTAATACGTATCTCGTTAATGCTGCAGAGGTCTGTCAGAAGGTCTCCGTTTTCATTTATGGTATTTTCGTTTTATCGCTGTTTTATTCCTAGAACTATATCATTGCCAACATAGGCATTAAAATCACATAAAGTTTTAGGAGATAAAAAATAAGAGTGGACCATGGCAACCGTCCGAGGTATCCAGACGAAAGCAAATATTTATTTCCCGTTTGCGACTTAGACATACTCAATTTTCTTATGAGCATTTGTTCAAGAAAGAAGAACGCATAATTTGTGATGAGTTCGGTTTACCCCTTACGGTAAATCATGTGCTAGTGAAAAAGTGCGAAAAGTTCAATCATCACGGAATTAAATACCATTTACCAAACAACCTTCTAAATTAAAAAACACTAAAGATAACCTACTTTTGTTTCTACAAGACTTTAATTTACTAAACAAAGTGTAATTAATTGTTACCGTTTCGCTAATAATCTTATTGGGTTGAAAAGATTTTTTTGTAAAAAAAAACTTAAATATAAATTTGTCAATGAGAGACGAAGAGGTAGGTGCAAGTATAATTCATGTGCAGTTTAAATAGTTTAGAGAAAATTGTGCCATTCCGAAAATATAATACTTTATGACAAGTTTTATATTTTATATGAAAATAGTAACTGGGAGTTAATTTAATTTTGCAGTATCTTAATAAATATTTGTTTTCTTTTAAGTTAATTTGTTTTTGAAAAATGCACATGGATCGTTATTTCAACCGAAATACATTGAGATTTGTAACTTAATAAAACAATGTAGAAATAAGGGTCCATCAAAACAAAGTAAGACTTACTATCGTAATTAAAAAAAACACAAACAAAATAAAGGCACTGCTTGGAAAGGAAGCTCACGAGAATCTCTTAAGATCAATGGTTTTTTAATTTTATTGTTGTTTAGTTTTTCTTACAGCCTTACATTTCTTAGTAAAATGTTCAGTAACAGTGTTTATTTGAGGCCAATATAAAATAAGCCTTGCACGATTTTGAATTTTAGTAATTCCAAAATGGTTCTTAAGCAACAGTGTTGTCATGCAACAAAATAACAAATATCCAATAAGTATATGTTATTTCTAACTAAATCATACCTTATGAGTATTTTCGAAACTTTACTACTACTTATGCCACCATATCAAGCAATAGTTTGTCAATCTTTATAACATAATATTTTTTAATATTTTCTGAATACAAACTTGTTTCTTGTCATCTATAAAAATATTTGAATGAACTATTTTTGTAATAAACCTATCATCTTTACTTCTAATATTCTGTAAGTTTTTAAAAATAAATCAGTATTAAGTATTTCTGTTCTGTTTTTGTATCTCTAATGGACGAGTATCAGAATTAATTTTAATATAAAGTCCATAAATATAATATTAAAATTCATTGTAAATTATTGTTCCCAGTCTTCTTTTCTAGAATATGACTAGCAACTTGACAATATAATATTCTTAATAAGCATGACTTATGTGTAGAAGTTTGTAAGCTACAAAATTCAGAACGAAAAACTTTAATAGTTTTTACTGCTACTTTAATATTGTACCTATGGGAGTACTTTTATTTTTCGAAGTAGTATATTTTTATATTTTCTTTTACATTTTTTACATCAAATTGTATTTAAATACCAGTCTTACATATTTGTATCTCCCATTGCATAAAATCTTTTTAATATTTTATCTTTGTCCATTTTAATTAGTTTATTATAGGACTGACTCATAGCTTCAGATGTTCCGCTTTTTACGAATAAGAACAGACTGTCTTTTCCTGTGCTTTAAAAAGTGCATCATACATAAAATTTTTCCTCCCCTCTATATTTTCAACCAATCTTTTTTGTAATCTTTTTAATATCACCAAACTATAACATCTGCATATATTAAATTATTCGATGTTTTTATAATGAACCTTTGCATCAACAAACAACAACTTTTTAATCCTATAACATTTAATTCTACCTAACATATAATATTCACTTGTATGCTTATATCTATAAATAACAGTTTTTGTCTATTTTCTTCTTCTCTGTATTTTAAAACCCCATATATGAATGAATCCGTTATGAAACACACATATATATCTAACCTAGCCAATGTAAATTTAAAATAAACTATCTTTAAATTGATATTCTTATAAAACTAATTAAATTCTATAGACAATCTAAAATTTAAACAAAACTATCTTCAAAATTGAAATTGTTATGACACTAACTAAATTATATTAACAAAATTTTGTACCTTTCTTTCACTGAATGCCTAAATGAACTGTTTTCTACTATATAGATTCTAATCACCACTGAATGTCTTCGTACTTCGGTTATCCTTGTTTTTGTGAAATTACTTTTTCCAATTATCAGCTTCTACCAATTTAAGATATAGTTTTCTTCACCAGCATTTATACACCACCAGCAAACACCATTTATATTTATTCTTCTTTTCAATATACCAATATCCAATTATTATAAGTTGATTTATACTAATCTTCAATCATAATATAATTTTAATTCCTTCCAATGTCCATCCAATATTCTTCTAATATACTTTTATAATCTTCAATAATTATTTGTGTATAATTATAAATGTGCATTAAATATATGCATAATTTTTAATCTTCATTTAACTCACTATATTAAACAATTGGTCTATTTGTAACTGATTCACTGACTCCAACTAACTTTCATATTTCTTACTAAACTTTTCTGACTGACTTCTTGAAATTCTGAACAATTTACTTCACTACTAACTTTCATAATAAAACTGGCCTGACTTCTGACTAAAAACTTCCAAAACTGCCATCTTGAATCCAAATCACGGGTATTTATATCTTTTGGATATTCTAGAACCATCTCGTAAGATATCATGTTCTATTTAATTCTATTTAATACATGTCTGAATTTTCTGGAACAAACCATTTCGCAAACATGGCCATCTCCGGAGATCCAGAGAATTCCATTCTTTTCTATTAATAATTTTGTTTACATTTAGGCTTTTCAGGTCAGAATAAACATTCAAATTAGTAACTAACACTCTAATTTAATAAAATACACATTTCAAACAATATAACCCCACTTATATTCGTAAAATTCTTAAAATGACACTTAGGAATGGAGGGTATAGTGTGTTGCCTAGTCACATGGCTCACTTAAAAATATCTACAAAATCATAACTACTAAAATACAACTTTTTACACTTATTATATGCTAATTTCTTAAAATGCCCTCACATAAATAATTTTTATAAAATTCTCTAGTATATAACTTATTTAAAATAATCAAATACTTTTTATATCTAATATTATGTAGTATATAACTTATAAATTATTTTCTATAAACCCCAATCGTCACAATACCCCAAAATAATATTTAAAATAAATAATTTACTTATTATTTTTTTAAATATTAATTTTCTCATACCTTATTAAATTTAATAAATCAATTTTTTTTTTTTTTTTTTTTTTTTTAAATGTGTTAAATACATCCCTGTTCGCTGTCTATGTCAAAGCAGAGAACAACGGAGCACAGTTCGGCTATTCTATGGTCAAACTGTCATGTCAAATGGGCAATGGATGCGATATCAGAGAATAAAATATAACCTTAATTAAAAATATAATCGATATGGTGTTCTGTTTGTTTATAGACAAAATCTAGGAATTATTTCCATTCAAAATAACTTTCATCAATATAAATTGGTAAGTTTTTTTACTTTATTATATTAGAAAGACATTTTTATAGCAATTATAGTATCAATTTTGTGTCTAACCCCAAATTATGATTTTTATGGTACAAATTAATTTCCATATATACAAAATTCAACAAGTATGATGTCAAATTGATTCAAAATAATGAAATCTACCATCTACCATTTAACAAATCAAGTCTATTGAATAAAATGGATATATCAGTAAGTTATTAGTGTTATTATATTTGTGTTAAAGGTATAGAAATCATTATTCAATCTCTTCATGATATTGAAAAATGTCGTTGATATGAAATATGCCTCTTAGTCTGTTCTCTGCATCTATTAACACATAACTATTTAGTCCATTCTGATTTTCAATTGTATATGGACCTTCAAACATTGGTTCTAATTTCTTACAACGGTTTTCTTTAACATTACTTTTTCTAAGTGAACGAATTAACACTAGGTCTCCTTTTTGAAATGTGATTGGTTTTTTTATATTTCGATTTTGTCTTCTGATATATTTTTCAGCTTTCCTCCTAATTCGGTTATTCACTTTCTGCATTACTTGTTCTAACATATCCTGATTATATTCACTAATCCACTTTCTGTTTCCTATATGGCCAAACATTAAATATTCTGGTACTTCCTCTGTATTCAAATTATGTGTATTATTTAAAAAATACTCTACTTGTGGTATATGTTGCTGCCAAGTTTCGTGTTGATTTTGGCACAGTATCCTTAAATATTTTATACCTTCTTTAATATATCTTTCTGCAGGATTTGCCTGAGGATGTCTGATACTTGTAAAATGAATGTTGATTCCCTTTTTCTCACAAAATGTCCGAAATTTTTGGTTGTTAAAATATGTAGCATTATCTATTATGCAATTTCTAAATGGTCCTATTTCTTCGAAAAATTGATTAATATATAATTTTAATGTTTTAACATTTGTTCTAGAGCAGGGATATAGTTTAATAAATTTTGTATATAAATCAACTATCACTAGTATATGCTTTTTTCCTGTTGGACTGAGAACTAAATTTGAAATAAAATCCATGGAAACTGTATTTAGTTTTTCATATACAACATTAGATTTATATGTGTTCTGGTTTTTGAAATTCTTTTCTTTGTTTAGTTGACATATTGGGCATTGGGTAGTAATTTCTTTTGCTATACTTATGTCATTCTTTGCAAAATAATTGTCCCTAAATAGCATCCATAGCTTTCTTGAACCAATATGCATATAATTGTTATGTAAATTTTTCAATATTTTCTTTGCTAAAGTTTTAGTTATTACATATACTTCTATGCCATTTATTATTTTATAATATACCCCATCTTTCCTAAGGACTTTTTGTTTTTCACTCAAATTGATCTGATCTCTTATAATTTCTTCTTTAGAATATAATCCAGTACTTTCTACTAATTGATTTAATCCAATTTTTATTGTTCGCTGCCCTTTTTGTGATGTATTTTCTAACCTTGATAAAGCATCTGCCACTATATTAGATTTTCCAGAAATGTATTTGATTTCAAAGCAGTATTCACTAAGTATTAGACTCCACCGATGTATTCTACTGTTTCCATATTTGTTATTTAATATAGACGTTAAAGCTTGGTGATCTGTTTCTATTGTAAATTCATTACCCAACAAATAAAATCTTAATTTTGTGACACAGTGTATTATACTTGCTAGTTCTAATTCTGAAACTGAGTAACCCTTTTCATGTGGCTTTGTGATTCTTGAAATGAATTGTATTGGGTATTCGACCCCATCATGTATTTGTAATAATACCCCTGATAATCTCTCTATTGATGCATCTGTTCTTAGTATGAATGGCTGTGTATAGTCAGGATAGTATATTTTCAAATTTGACAGAAAAATGTTTTTAATTTCTTGGAATGCTAGTTCTCTTCTCTGATCCCATCTCCATTTTACACCTTTTCTCAGTAGTTCAAGTAATGGAATTTCTTTTATACTTAGATCTGGTATCATCCTTTTATAATAATTAATTATTCCAATAAATCCTCTTAAAGTTCTTAAATTGTGTGGTGTTTTATATTCCTGAATGACTTGTGTCCGTTCTGGATCCATTTCGATTCCCTTAGTGTTAAGTTTATAACCTAGATATATGACTTCTTTTTGAAAAAATGTACATTTTTCTTGATTTATTTTTAGTCCCACTTTGTCTAATCTATTTATTATAATTTTTAGGTGTTTCTCATGATCTTCAGCCGTTTTAGAAAAAATTAAGATATCATCAATGTAGTGAATTACAAAATGTTCATATTGATCCAAAATATCATGAAGACATCTACATAGAGCACTGCAAGATGATTGAAGTCCAAATGGTACTACTTTGAATTGATATACTACTCCATCTATCTGAAATCCTGTATACTGTCTACTTTTTCTTTCTAGAGGTATTAACCAGAAACTATGCTGTAAATCGATTTTAGTGAAAAATGACATTCCTGTAATTCTTCCTAATATTCCATCTATACTCATTGGTGCTTCAAATTGCTTTTCAGTAATCTTGTTAATATTCCTTGCATCCAAACATAACCTGATTTCACCTGATCTTTTTCGTACTACTACTATGGGGTTAATAAAACGTGTGTCTGCCTTCTCAATGATCCCATCTTCTAACATATTATTAATTGTTTTGTTTACTTCTTCTCTGTATTTATATGGTATTGGGTATGATTTTGTTTTAAAATCTTTTTCTTCTTTAACTTTTATACTATGGATATAATTTTGTGCAATTCTATTTTCTTTATTGACAAGTCCCCTGTGTTGCTGTAATATGGAAATGACTATTGATTTATATTCTTCAGGGCAATTTAAAACTTTCATTATATCTTCTTCTTTACAAATAAAATTATTCTTCATTATGTACTCATTATTCCTTGCTTCCAATTTTACGCACTCCGCCTCGTAGGCATCCATCTGCTTAAAATTT
This sequence comes from Diabrotica undecimpunctata, assembly GCF_040954645.1. Taxonomy (NCBI): domain Eukaryota; kingdom Metazoa; phylum Arthropoda; class Insecta; order Coleoptera; family Chrysomelidae; genus Diabrotica; species Diabrotica undecimpunctata. Next base: position 72,335,639 of record NC_092809.1, on the reverse strand, counting down.
CCATTCCTTAAATATTCACTACAATAATTATTCTTTACATTCTTTTGGGACATTTCCCTATCATCAAAATACATTTCTTCTTCATAAACATCATTATTTTCTTTTAATAATATCCTATCAACTCTTATTCCTTCTTCCACCTCATCTTTCTGCATAAATTTAATTATTTGCCCTTCCAAAGTTACCATTTTTTCTTCAAAATCTATCTTTACTTTCTTCTTTTCCAATTCATCATTTCCCATTAATATATCAACACATAAATCCTTGACAATAAATCCTTGCATATTAATTTTTTTATTAAGAATATTAATTTTAAAATTGGCTAGTTTATCAATTTCACCCAACTTCTTATTATTTGCACCAATAATTTTAATTTTTGGAATCTTTATTATATCTGATAATTTTAATGTATTAAAAATAAAATTCTCCGAGACTAAAGTACTTTCTGAACCAGTATCTATCATAATTTTAATCATTTTGTTTTTATGAAATCGTAGGCTTCCACGGCCAGAGTCAGAATTATAGTTTATTCGTCTTCCGGGTTTGGACCGTGTCATTTGTGAGTGACCCAAAAGTGGGTTCATCTCGACGTTTCGCTACAATTGTATGTAGCTTCTTCAGGAGAACAAAAAAGAAAAAGAAACAAAAGACAAGAAGATGGGTAGTTAGCAACGGTAACTCAGTTACTCAACGCAACCAGAGGCGAATACTAACTACCAAGATGGGCATTTGGTCACAGTAACTCAACTACTCAACGCAGCCAGAGGTGAAAACCAAATGCCAGGACAGGGATTCACGTCCAACAGCTCAGAACACTAACGCGTCGAGAGGCAGGGAGTGAATCCGACGATTACTCCGCTACCGCTCTATTTATAGTCGCGGTGACCTGTCGTGTCGGGACGTATCGGCACACTCCGTGGCGCGAACGTCAAGAAGCGCGCGCTGGCCAATCATGTGGCTGCATCGTGGTAGCGGGACCGGACGGCGGCTCTAGACTGGGATTCCAGATGGGAGACAAGTAGTATCCTTCCTCTCGATTGATATTATGTGGATTTTTTCGGATCTCTAGAGATTCGCGGATTTTCCTGGAATAAAAGAAGGGGCTCTTAGAAATGATATGAGTTTTTTCGAACAATATGGAATGACCGGTTTCTTGGCAGTGTTCTGCAACTGCAGAATGGGAGAAAAGACCTGATCGAATGCATCTTTGATGCTCTTGAATCCGAGTTTTGACGGAACGACCAGTTTCGCCAATATACACTTGTCCACATGAACAAGGAATAGAATAGACACCACAGGAAGATAGGGGCGGTAATGGGTCCTTAGGAGAGGGTAGATATTGTGAGATTTTCTTGGGTGGTCGAAAAGTAGTCCTGATACCTTCCTTGCGAAGAATTTTGCCAATCCTATCAGTGACACTTCGAATATACGGAAGAAAAGCCACAGGAGTATTACCCTCGCTACTACAATTGTAGCGAAACGTCGAGATGAACCCACTTTTGGGTCACTCACAAATGACACGGTCCAAACCCGGAAGACGAATAAACTATCATTTTGTTTTTGGCCAAAGCATTTATATAAATTAAATTAATAGAGTCAATAATTTTATCTTCATCTAGAGAAATAAATTCAGGTTTTTCATAATAGCAATGGCCTAACTTGTAATTCAGAAAGTTTACTACACAAAATTTTGATTATTAGAATTGTCAGATTGTATCTGACCACTTGGATCTGATGTCCTATGTCTTTCCCTACTATGACTTCTACTCACATTTTCTTGCCTTGTACTATTTCGTTCCCTGTCTTCGCAGCTCCTATTCCTTTGTACACAATTTACCTGTCTGTTATAGTTAGGTCGCTCTGTATTTCTTCGATTATTAAAATCTTGTCTATTATTATTAGTACTGTTATTAAAATGTTGTCTATTATAATTACTGTTATTATTATTAAAATTTTGTAAATTATTACCATATCTATAATTATTATATGATTGTCTATATTGTTGATTATCATTTTTATTATATTGAAAGTTATTATTGTTTTTTCTATTGTTATTATTACTTGTCATATTGCCTCTTTGTATTCTTTGAATAAAATTAATAAAACTATCAATTGTTTGAATATTTTGTACAGTTACTGTTTGCACAATATCAGCATCAAAATGTCTAGATACATTTAAGACTGTTTCATCCTCTCTAAGTGGTGGTTCTAAATATTTTGCAACTGTTATCAGTTTTAATGCATAATCTACCATATTTGATTTTAAATTGTGATTATACTTTCCAAAATATAGAATTTCTCTAAACTTTGCTTGCTCTAATTCACCCCAATAATAATTTAAAAATTTATTTTCAAATGTTTGAAAATTATCTAAATCATTCTCAATACTAGCAAACCAAGTTGCTGCATTGTCATTTAATGTCACTCTAATATAATCTTTAATATCATTAATATTATTCACCAATCTTAATTTATGTTTTAAACTATTTATGTATACTCTAGGATGCAAATTTTTTATATTACCAGAGAATTTAATCCCAGTCTCATTTGTTAAATTTAAGTAAGGTCTCCCTATGTCTCTCATTTGTGAAATATCATCTATTCTCTGTTCCACATTTCTTATTTGATTACTATTTATTTGGATATTTTGTTGTATATCGTCTAATTTTTCTTCTGTGTTTCTCCTGTCTTCGTTAATTTTTACTTCTAAGTTACATTTCTGTAACTCTATTTTCTGTTCTATATCTATCTTATTATCTTGAATAATCCTCTTTACTTCTGTCCTCTCATTTTCTATCCTTTTCTTGTAGTCATTCCGTATAATTTTTATTTCATTTGCTACTTTTTTCTCTGCAGCTTCAAGTTTTGTATCCATTTGTTTTTCTATTTGCTTTACAATTTTATTATTATTATCTTCTATTTTCTTTTCTAATTTTCTATAATTCTCTTCCATTTTTTTCGTGTTCTCTTCCATTTTTTTCGTATTCTGTTCCATTTTCTTCGTATTCTCTTCCATTTTCTGTTCCATTTTTTTCATGTCTTCTTTGACTTCTTTTGAATTCTCTTCTATTTTTTTTGTATTCTCTTCCATTTTTTTTGTATTCTCTTCCATTGTCTTGTTCATCTGCATCATTAATGACATCAAAGCTGCCATATTGACATTTTCCTCTCTTTCTGGATTCATTTCTGCAGTATCTTGTGGAACTTGAACTAAACTCTCCTCTTGTATAGGTTGTGTTTCTACTTCCACATCTTCTTCATTCTTTTTGCTTCTTGTACCTTTCTTTCCTTGAGACATTTTGAGACTTTACTTGTTCAAATATAATTAAAAATAAAATCTATAATTTTTTTTTACTGATAATTAATTTAATTATATGAGAGCACTTATCTTCCCAAACTAATTCTTTTAAATAGAGAGCCACCGCGTTGGGCGCCAAATTGTTATGATGTGTTTTTTGTTTGAATGATGAGCAATGAGTATTTTTAATAATATAGGGTTTTTATCGCGGTTCTCAAAGAATTAGCTTGTAAGTACTTTTTTAAATTATCTTCATTATAACTATTATGAAACACACATATATATCTAACCTAGCCAATGTAAATTTAAAATAAACTATCTTTAAATTGATATTCTTATAAAACTAATTAAATTCTATAGACAAATTAAAATTTAAACAAAACTATCTTCAAAATTGAAATTGTTATGACACTAACTAAATTATATTAACAAAATTTTGTACCTTTCTTTCACTGAATGCCTAAATGAACTGTTTTCTACTATATAGATTCTAATCACCACTGAATGTCTTCGTACTTCGGTTATCCTTGTTTTTGTGAAATTACTTTTTCCAATTATCAGCTTCTACCAATTTAAGATATAGTTTTCTTCACCAGCATTTATACACCACCAGCAAACACCATTTATATTTATTCTTCTTTTCAGTATACCAATATCCAATTATTATAAGTTGATTTATACTAATCTTCAATCATAATATAATTTTAATTCCTTCCAATGTCCATCCAATATTCTTCTAATATACTTTTATAATCTTCAATAATTATTTGTGTATAATTATAAATGTGCATTAAATATATGCATAATTTTTAATCTTCATTTAACTCACTATATTAAACAATTGGTCTATTTGTAACTGATTCACTGACTCCAACTAACTTTCATATTTCTTACTAAACTTTTCTGACTGACTTCTTGAAATTCTGAACAATTTACTTCACTACTAACTTTCATAATAAAACTGGCCTGACTTCTGACTAAAAACTTCCAAAACTGCCATCTTGAATCCAAATCACGGGTATTTATATCTTTTGGATATTCTAGAACCATCTCGTAAGATATCATGTTCTATTTAATTCTATTTAATACATGTCTGAATTTTCTGAAACAAACCATTTCGCAAACATGGCCATCTCCGGAGATCCAGAGAATTCCATTCTTTTCTATTAATAATTTTGTTTACATTTAGGCTTTTCAGATCAGAATAAACATTCAAATTAGTAACTAACACTCTAATTTAATAAAATACACATTTCAAACAATATAACCCCACTTATATTCGTAAAATTCTTAAAATGACACTTAGGAATGGAGGGTATAGTGTGTTGCCTAGTCACATGGCTCACTTAAAAATATCTACAAAATCATAACTACTAAAATACAACTTTTTACACTTATTATATGCTAATTTCTTAAAATGCCCTCACATAAATAATTTTTATAAAATTCTCTAGTATATAACTTATTTAAAATAATCAAATACTTTTTATATCTAATATTATGTAGTATATAACTTATAAATTATTTTCTATAAACCCCAATCGTCACAATATATATAACATTTTTTGTTTAGTATCGACCGTATATTATTTAAAATAATTTTCTTGGGTATATGTATATAACTTAGATTCATCAAGTTACATTTTATTAACTATTTGGTCAATATCACTTTTACACACTTAAAGTAATTCTTTCTTTTGATTAACTTTTAAAATTTTAAATTGAAATTGATTCATAGAATCTTTTTCATTCAAACTTTCAAATGCTATGAACCTTGGACTGTGGAAGTTGAATTAATCTTCACCTGTTGGCTGACTAACCAGTGACATCATAAATATTATAATATATGATATTTTGAATTGACCTCGCATGCTTTGTTCTTTGTTAACAAATCAATCACTGGGGGGAAAATGATGATCTTAACCACCTTTTCCTTCCATTTGTTGGCTTTGTAACGACAAGTTGTCAACGAAATTTATCACATTCTATGAATGTACCGCTCTATTGTATTAGAGGTTGGGATTTCGCCTTGCTGTTCTGTCATTTTGACCTCAAGGCCATATCTATTCACGTTGTTTGCTTGAGTGTTTAACCTGTAAATTCATTTACCTGTGAGATTCAGTAAGCTTAAGACTGGTAACTTCATTTTTTATCTTTAATACTATATTTTAATCTTAAATAATTCAATAATTTTACCTAAAATCAAAATTAAAATTTAACTGATTATAAATAAATTGTTGGAAGTGCATTCTCATTATCTTTTTAGTTCTTTACACATAAAAAAAAACCTGTTTTATATACATGTATGATTATCACATGTTCTGTTGCTGTGCTAATTCTGTTAATTTGTAAACTATACCCAGTTTCAATTAATTGTTTTATTCAACTTTAACTCTAAATGTCCAGTATCGTAAGCTTTTTCATATTTTTAACATAATTGACTGCTACATGTCTTTGTAAGGTAACCCACATGTTTTTAACTTCTCTATGGATGTTTGGTTTCATATTGTTCTTTTTAGATGGACTGATGATGCTTTCTGAGCAGAAAGCGAAACGTCTTCAATAAATAGATGAACCCACCACTCTTCGAGTGTACCTTAGTTTATTTTGGATTGACGGTCGTACTCCTTTTCTCGATATATATATATATATATATATATATATATATATATATATATATATATATATATATATATATATATATATATATATATATATATATATATATATATATATATATATATATATATATATATATCGTGTGGAGTTGTCTGTCTCCCATCGGACGCGTCCCCAGGTGGTGGATAGGGGAACGCCCTAACCGGTTCTAGGACCGGCGGGTAGGTGGGAAATAAAATACCACCCGTGAACCAAAACAGACTAAGGTATGGTAACCCCAACAGGAGAGTCCCTGGCCCTCCAGGTTGGAGGTTGGGCGTAGGGCTAACAACTCTACCCCGTAAAAAAAAATATCGTTACGAGATCTACAGCTAAAGAAACCGGACGGAACTCACGACGACGACCAATGCAACGAAACAAGGACAAAGATTTAAAAATTTACAGCACACATTACTGCTGTGCAAGAAGTAAGATGGACTGGCCAAGGAATTATCCAAAAGAGACAATGCGATATATATTACAGCTGTCACAAGAATAATCACGAATTCGAGACCGCATTCATTGTTAACAAAAAAGTAAAACATCTTATTATGGACTTCAAACCAATAAGTCCAAGAATATGTTACCTAAGAGTAAGAGGTAAGTTTTTTAACATCAGTCTCATAAATGTACATGCCCCAACCGAAGACAAAGAAGAGGATGTCAAAGATCAATTCTATGAGGAAGTAGAGACCATCTACGATAGAAGTCCCAGAAACGACATCAAGATCATAATTGGAGATCTTAATGCAAAAATAGGGAAAGAAAATATATACAGTCCATACATCGGAAAATGCAGTGCTCATGACGTCACCAACGACAATGGAAATAGAATAATAGGATTTGCAGCATCCAGGGGCATGGTCGTTGGAAGTACCTACTTCCCCCATAAGAATATCCATAAAGTAACATGGACGTCGCCTGATGGTACAACCAAAAATCAAATAGATCACATCCTAATAGAAACCAGGCACTTCTCTAATCTAATGGATGTACGTACTTATCGTGGAGCTAATATAGATTCAGACCACTTCTTAGTAGGCGCAAAAATAAGAGCAAGAATCTCAAATGCAAAAAAGAAAAGGGCAAGAAAAGTACTCGCTACAATTTAAAACTCTTGAAAGAGCCCCGTGCACTAGAAAGGTATCAAAATTACCTTAAACATGAAAGCACAACAGATGAGAATTTAACAGCTAGCGAGCAATGGGATATATGTAGAAGAACAATTAAGGAAGCGGCAAACAACGTCCTAGGACCAGAAAAATCCACTCCACGCAACAGTTGGTTCGACGATGAATGTGAAGATATCACTAAAAGAAAAAATTATGCATATAAACTTATGCAACAAAGAAGAACACGGGATAAGGAGCAAATGTACAAAGATCTTAGGAAGGAGGAAAAACGCATACATCGAAGTAAAAAGCGGACCTTCGAAAACCAGATTATGCAAGAGCCTCAATTATTAAAGGGGCAAAATGAAACTAGAAAGTTCTATAATATCCTAAATAAGACAAGAAAAGAATTTAAACCACGGCTGACGATGTGTAGAGACAAAAATGGACATATAGTCAGTACCGCTGACGCAGTACAAAGCAGATGGGTTGAGCACTTCAAAGAACTACTTGGTACCGAAGTGGAAAATGATGCGTCACCCCAAAAACCAAGAAATAACACTCACGTAGAACCTCCTTCAATATTTGAAGTGAAAGACGCAATCACACGACTCAAAAATAGCAAGTCCCCAGGAGTGGATTGTATCCCCGCAGAGCTCATCAAACATGGAGGTAACAGCATTATGCACCAAATTCACAACATAATAGTCAAAAACTTGGAAGAAGAACAAATGCCAGAGGAATGGTGCACTGGAATCATATGTCCACTGCACAAAAAGGGAGATTTGTTGGAATGTAAAAATTATAGGGGTATAACTCTTCTGAATACAATGTACAAAATATTCTCCAACACCCTGTACAGCCGTTTAAATACGTACGTGGAAGAAATCCTTGGTGAGTATAAAAGCGGTTTTAGGCCAGGTAGGTCAACAATTGACCAGTTTTTTGTGCTACGTCAAATCTAAGAAAAAACCAATGAATTTAATATTGACACGTTCCATCTCTTTGTGGACTTTAAGTCAGCGTATGATAGCGTCCTAAGAGGTAAATTATACAAAGCCATGAATGAACTTAACATTCCCCATAAATTAATAAGGCTCGTAAAAACAACTATGAGTAAAGTGATCTGCAGAGTGCAAATACAAGGCGATATGTCACAAGCGTTTGAAACATATGCAGGGTTAAGGCAGGGAGACGCGCTGGCGTGCCTTCTCTTTAATATAGCGTTAGAAAAGACTATAAGAGATGCCGAGTTACACAATAGGGGAACAATCTTTAATAAATCAACGCAGATTATGGCTTACGCTGACGATCTGGATTTGATCGCACGTACTACACGAGGACTTAAAGAGATGACTTCCACCTTCTTGACAGCCGCACAAAATATGGGCCTTAAAATAAACCAGGAAAAAACCAAAATGTTAGCATCTATTCCAAATAACAGAGATAGAGCTAGAAACGCCGAAGAAAACTTCAGTATAGACCAATATAATTTTGAGGTAGTAAATAAGTTTACATATTTGGGTTCTCTCATAACAAACGATAATGACACATCTGAAGAAGTAAAACGGAGGGTACTGCTAGCAAACAAATGTTATTTTGGACTAAGCAAGCAGCTAAAAAACAGAAATTTAAGCCAGAAAACCAAACTAATAATATATAGAACACTCATCCTACCAGTGCTGACATATGGGTCAGAAACATGGACCATCTCCAAAACAGACGGAAATCTTCTGCTCGTCTTCGAAAGGAAGATACTAAGAAGAATAATGGGCGCATTCTGTGAGAATGGTATTTGGAGAAGGCGATATAATTTCGAATTGTACGAGAAGTACAAAAAAAATAGTAAATGGTAGAGATGTAATATCCTTCATAAAAATAGGTAGGCTTAGATGGGCTGGACATGTGTCAAGAGCAAATGAAAATTACCGACCCAGACGAACTCTATTATCGGTCCCAGTGGGAAATAGGAGTAGAGGCAGACCACGACTGAGATGGAGGGACGGTGTGGACGAGGACGCAAGGAAAATCGGCGCGGCAAATTGGCAACGGTTGGCGATGAACAGAAACGACTGGCGAAATAGACTGGAGAAGGTCAAGGCTCAACTAGAGCTGTAGAACCACTAATGATGATGATGATATATATATATATATATATATATATATATATATATATATATATATATATATATATATATATATATATATATATATATTTATATATATATGTATATATATATATATATATATATATATATATATATATATTTAAACCTAGAGCTAAGATTAATACTATTACAGGAATTAAACTCAACAGTCTTCCGGGTTAAAGCGAGTCGGTTATCATTACACCGAGCTTTCAAAATCCTTTGTTATGTCTTCTTTGGGGCTTCTGATCAGCCACTGATCACTAATCATGCGTTACTGGTGCTGGAAATAAAGGAAGGGTCATTGTTACCGGCGATGGTGACGTGGCTTGGGTGAAGGTTGGGGCGGCGGTCAGCGCAGGGATTGGCGCGAAGATTGGTGCGGGGGTTGGCTTGAACATTTCTGGCAGTACGATTTTTTTTGACGGGTGGAGCGGATGAGAGGTCTCCAAGTCGAAGGTAACCGTATGCCGTCGTCTCTTTTATTGAGACAATTTGGCCTTTTTTCCAGGCAGTTTAATTGTACTAACCATGGAAACCGTTCGGAACATATATACATATATATATATATATATATATATATATATATATATATATATATATATATATATATATATACATATATATATATATATATATATATATATATATATATATATATATATATAAATATATATATATATATATATATATATATATATATATATATATATATATATATATAAATATATATATATATATATATATATATATATATATATATATATATATATTTATATATATATATATATATATATTATATATATATATATATATATATATATATATATATATACAAATAAGGTCTTCCGATATTCCATAATATTGTGGTGAAGTTTATTTTATCTATAATAAAAATCTTAGCTCAATCATGAGAATAAGACTTACTAATGACTAATAAGGTAGAATTAAATTTCCGTTCGCCTTTTATTTTTTTTTGTAAAGCCACTTAAACATTTGCAAAAACATGACTGATTTATTCTAGAGGCATCGCCAATTTAGAACATTCACGAAAGAAAACTAATTTTACCGAAAAAAACTTTTGCTGCCAATTTTGTTTTCGTTGATATACCTCGAAAGTTTGCTAACTAGGTAGTTCACATAAATTGTGGTCGGATGAAATGCTAACAAATATCCGAAGAAGACTCTTATGGTTCGAACTCAAATTAGTTTGATTTTCTTTCATATTCTTACTCTCATTTATTGGCTACGTAGAGATGCGAAATATTTCTCTTTGGAATAATAAATAGGTTGATCCAGGGTTGGCTGTGGTGTTTTAAACAGAAATTATGGTGACTTTACAATTGATTAAGTTCTGACCTCCACCAAAATTTAGAATGAAAAATTAGGATTTGAATGATTGTTATTTGGAGCAAGTATTAAATAAAAAGTAATACTGTAGCAAAATAATATACAATAAAGCAAAATATTGAAAAGACCTTTCAAGCGAAGGCTCATAATACATAACCTTTATAAAAATACCTAAAAGAACCTTTAATTTCAAAAAAACCAACTGGAAAAAATATACCGACGAATTGAAAGTGCAAGAGGACAGCGCAGCCTTGACTTGGTTGAAATGCCTTCTTTTTCTTCTTCTACTTCTCAAGTTTTATTTCACAAATTGACACGTTGTCTCAATCCCATACAAAAGGGGGCGGAAATTTAACTTTGAAGCATTCCTATCCAGCGCGTTACATTGATATTACAGAAATGTTTTTTTATTCTGTTAAAAGTTGACCGTGCAATTACAATGCTTTATCTTTCTTTTATTTAATGAGTTTCTTTTATTAATTTATTTTATCTAATGAGTATATTCTGTAATCCATGCCACAAAATATTTGTACCATGATTTTTTTAAATTTCTGTCTTATCTAGTACTAGCTTAACCTTGATGTTTTGTGCTTTTGTAAATACTATGAACTTGCAGAAGGACAGTATCGTTGGCGTATAATATTATGTTAATATGTGGCTCACCGTATATCATTTGACCTTCATTGGTAATAAAATAACCTGTGAAGTGACCTTCATCAACAACGGTAATAAAATACAAGCTTAGCTCATCATATGGGGAATCAGTTTATTTTCAAGTTTCACTTGCGCTATTTAATTAAAATAGAGCTTACATATAATTTTAGTGTCTCTACTGTCTAGGTTTTATTGTCCAAAATTTGTTTGAGACGACTTTGTTTAACTTTGTTAAATGCCTGGTCAAAGTCAATTAAACAGGCATATACTTCATGATTCATATCTAGGTATCTCTGCGGAAACACACTTACTAAACAATCACTGCAAATAGTACATTTTGTGTTCTCAGACCTTTACTAACTCCCATTTGTATATTAATTATGCCTTCATCTAGATAATTTCCTACGTATTCTGTTGTGAATTACTTTTGAAAACAATTTTAATACATGACCTATTAAAGCTATGGTGCGATGTTTGTTGTACTCTTTTGCATTGGCTTTTTTGAGAAGCATAAATGTTGATAATGCCTTCATCGAGTTTTAAAACAAACCTCTTGTAAACGCATATCCAGAGAAAGTTAACAATATTACATATCCGGTTTTACGGCAAAGTAAAAGAGATAACAGTTAAATATACCAAAGAAGAAATCACAGATCCATTTAGCAAAATTACGGCGGAGATAGTTGAAAGAGATAGGTAATAGTGCTAGCTATTATAATTTGTACTAGAGAGGTCATTAACGACTTTTAATACAGTGGTTTCTCGTTGCCTTCTGCATTCAGATACCGTTGATAACTTTCTTGGTTCTTCCACCTGCGGCACCAATTTCTCAGTCTCAGGACAATAGAGTGCCCGTACACTTAGAAGCTCATCCATCCGAAGCCGTTGGCCAGTAAATGGTGGATTTCTTATCCTGCCAAATAGTGGGATATCAGAGACCGAATGTACTAGATGACCATGATCTAGATCATGATATGAGCAGGTAAGGTTGACACTTAAATAAGAGTGGCTATACGTTGCGCATCTTCTTCTTCTTATAGTGCTGTGTACCTATAGTGCGTTGGCAAATTATCTTAAGGCCAGACGTCTGTCTTTTGCCAGTTCTTTATGTTACGTAGCCACGACATTTGTTTGCGATCTACTCCTCTCTTGTCTTCAATCTTTCCCTGGATGATTAGTTTGATTAGTTGAGGAATGGCGTATTTTTTCCTCTCAGAATATGGCCTAGGAATCCAATTTTTCGTACCTTAATCAAATTGAGCAGTTCTCTCGCAGTATTTGCCTTTGTTAACACCTTCTGGTTTCTCAACCTATCTGTCTATGGTATGCGGAAAATTTTTCGCAACGTCCACATTTCGAAAGCCTCTAACTTAATAATGGAAGGTACTCTTAACGTCCATGTTTCCATGCCGTATAACAATATGGACCATACATAGCATTTAACCATCCTGTAGCAGAGATTAAAGGAAAGATTGCGGTTACATAGTAACGGTTTAAATTTAATAAAAGCTTGTCTTGCTTGTTCGGTACGGCATTTTGTTTCTTTTTGAGGATCCCATTGGTCATTCATCATCATTCCCAAGTATTTAAATGTTTTCACTTGATCGATTGGAGCATTATCTACTTGTAGATTGTGTAACATTTTTATCATTGCGTCATGTTTTACGGTGTCAAACGCTCTTTCATAATCGAGAAATGTTATGACTATATCCTTTCGTTGATCCATGCAGTTTTGTACAAGCGTATTTAAGCAGAAAGCTGCTTTACGTGTACCCAGTCCGCTCTTGAAACCAAATTGTGTCTCACCGCTTAGATTTTCTAGATTTCTAAACATTCTTGTGTAAAGGATGCGAAGAAACACCTTAAGCAAATGGCTCATTAAACTTATCAGTCTGTGGTCTTTGCATTTTGTCGCTCTTTGTGATTAGGGATCATTATAAAGGTTAAATAAAGCCAATCCGTTGGAATATGGCCGGTGTTATATATGGCATTGAAAATTTTTACCAGGGGCCTTGCCTAGTTTTGCAACTTTTGTAGCGTACTCCACCTCGGCGCAAATAATGAGAGGACTGGATAAATTTTTTGTGGGTAAGTTAGTAGTTGGCAGATTAAGTCTATAATCCGTACAGCTAGACGAAGCATAGTTTGCCCCGATTTTAACTAGTTTTTTCTGGGTATGATAGTTTCCTTGATCATTCTTCAGGCAAGTCTCATATTGTTTCTTGTATATACTCGAAATTTCTTTGAACTTTTTATGTAGTCCAAAGCTGTCTCCCTTTTCTTGTAGTGATTCCAATTCTTCACAACGTTCTTTCATCCAGCTTTCCTTTACTTTTTTAATTATTGCCCTTATCGTACGTTAGATTTCCTTGTATTCCTGTTGATTCTGATGTATGTTGTACTGTCAGCGTTGCTCCATTAGATCAAGTATCTCTTCCATCATCCACTCGTTTTATGTGATTTTTTCTTATTTTACTTGCAACTACTTCGTCTGCCTCGTCTATAGCTATTTTTATTTTCTTACAGGTTTCCTCTATGCAATTTCCTTTTATGTTTCTCAAGTTCTCGTTGATGTGCTTACTGTATGTAGATCTAAGCTTTTCATCTCTCATTAATTCTCTAGTGTTTATGTATTTTTTATTAGATGGCTTTTTAACCTTGGCCAATCGAAGCCTTACATTCGGCGATAAGGGGGTTGTGCTCAGACGAAATATCCGCACCAGGGTAAGCAGCCACTCTTTATATATAGTTGCTAAATCTTTTGTTTATTAAGATGTAATCAATTTGATTTCATATCATATCATCTAAACGATCTTCTGGTGCTCGCCATGTATACAATCTTCTTGGTGGGAGTTGATACCACGTATTGGATATGACGAAATCGTGTTCATTACAAAATTCAATTAGTAACTCTCCTTGCTTATTTTTGTTACCCAGACCGAATCACCGACCGGATTACTACATCTACCCCTACTGACTTTGGCATTAAAATCGCCCATTATGACGTTGATATCGTTTTTCTTTGTGACCTTTAATGCTTCCTTTATGTCTTTATTGAAATCTAAAACTTCAGTTTCCGGTTTATCAAATATGGGTACGTAAACTTGGATTAGATTTATATTAATAGGTTGACCGGCCAACTTCATCACGTTGTTGCGCATCACTTACCCATTACACCCCACTGCCAATTATATACATTTACAGGTTAAGATCATATATAATTTTGGTTTTAGATTTTTTTGTACTAATTTGAAAATTCAAACGGTAAAACAAATGTAAAATTTAATTCTTATTAAAATCGATTGTGGTTTTATTTCATACAAAATAATATTAAATATTTTGGGACGTCTCACATTATTTTTTTCCGATTTCTGTAGACATCCAGTGATCCAATATTGCCTCAGAGTCCACCTCTGTGTAGTAAAAGACCATATGAACCAATGCGTAAATAGAAGTTTGAGTGACTCCTATATAGACTCCTGATGTAAATTTCGGTATGAAAATTCTTGTCACGTAATACCTCTAAACCTTTTGCGGTCGGTATTCGAGGAAATTCCGCTCTATATCCGTTGTGTACGATTTTCGGCGGAGGAGAGTGCCTGAGCTTACCGAGGGACTACCTCACTTCTCTGGAGGATATACGGAGCTTTATTGCACAATCCTGCATCATTACGCAATCGTTAAGTTGTTTACGACTTACATCAGACTATTTTTGGCGAACTACGAAGCATACCGATTATAGTGGATAGAAATTTATTACAATTTCAAGACGACTTAAATTACAGTACGTATTGATAGCAATAAAAGGGCAAATCTGCTTTATTGTGACATATATGTAATATATATATATATATATATATATATATATATATATATATATATATATATATATATATATATATATATATGTATATATATAAATGTATATATATATATATATATATATATGTATATATATGTTCGGAAAGATTTCCGCGGTTAGTACAATTAAACTTAGAGCTAAGATTAATATTATTATAAAAATTAATATTAAACTCACCAGTCTTCCGGGTTGAACCGCGTCGATATCCATTTTGCCGAGCTTTCGACATCCTCTCTGATGTCTTCTTCAGGGCTTCCGAGGTCTCAGTCTCCCGAGCCCCCAGACACTACTACACTCACTAGTCACTTCTAGTTCCTAGTAGTGAACTAGTGAGTGAACTAGAAGTGACTAGTGAGTGTAGTAGTGTCTGGGGGCTCGGGAGACTGAGACCTCGGAAGCCCTGAAGAAGACATCAGAGAGGATGTCGAAAGCTCGGCAAAATGGATATCGACGCGGTTCAACCCGGAAGACTGGTGAGTTTAATATTAATTTTTATAATAATATTAATCTTAGCTCTAAGTTTAAGTATATATATATATATATATATATATATATATATTGAGATGATGTATTATTTGTGAATGATGAGCCATGAGTGTTTTTTAATAATATATATATATATAGGGTTTTTATCGCGGTTCTCAAAGAATTATTTTGTAAGCACTTTTTTAAATTATCTTTATTATATCTATTATGAAACACACACATATATATATATATATATATATATATATATATATATATATATATATATATATATATAATATTATCTAGTATATAATTTATAAATTATTTTCTTTAAACACCAATCATCTCAATATATATATATATATATATATATATATATATATATATATATATATATATATATATATATATATATATATATATATATATATATATATATAATATATATATATATATGTATTGTAATAAATCTTCTCTTCGTAACATTTTGTCTTCACTTCCTCTCTAAACTATGGGTTTTTTTGCCGTTGTTATTGTTCCTTACAGTTTCTTCTTTTGCAGCATTGGTTATGTTTTGTGTTTTTTGGGTTGTTCACAGGTTCCCTTTATATTATTATCTTATACCATTTTTATTTCAGCAATATTCTTTGATATTCGTTTTTTGTATAAATATTCCGTAAATTCTGTATTTACTCCTTTGACTTTTGTGTTGGTGTTGCTCTCTTAAAGGTAATGATTTTAAGATGATTCTTATTTATATAATATTAGGCTATGGTCGCTACCTACATCTGCGAAGATGAGTCATCTGACGACAATTATTTGTGATAGATGTGTATCTCTGTTGCTTATCACAGAATATAATATAATAGATGTTGTTTGTCTACAGGTGTTAATAATTTGTTTTGGCCGTTGCGGTTAAAAAAGTTCTTTTATTTTTTCGATTTTAAAATTCCCGTGACGAGTGGTGCAGAAGCTGCTTAATTGATTTTATTTATTATCTCTTCTAGACATAGGTAAGTATTCTGAGCTAAGGAGTAGATAAGGTTTGTTAATTTTTGGCTAATCCGTAGCTCATATAAAAATAATGTTAAGTCGTTTTGCAGTGGATCAATATTGTATTGTGGTAAATTCTCTTCCAGTGGTTTTGATTGCGCTGGTTGGTTGTCGTTTAGGTGTAATGGTTGCGGTCGATACTTCAGGTAACATTTTTATCTTACCATATTATAGTGGTTAGTTTCGTACTCTGAACCTCTTAAAACTTTTACGTCTTTTGCTTATATGTGTGTTTCTTGTTTTGTAATAACATAATCTATAATTGACTTAATATCTCTCGTTGCTTGGGCTCAGGTATACGAGTACTGTTGGATTTTTTTATGTTGTTAGAATCCGTTTGGGATTTTTAGAGAGTATTGTTGGCAGAATTTAATTAATTTTTCCACATTATTATGTAATTTTGCTTCTCAGCATAAAATGGATAATATGTGATACTATGTGGATATTGAGAAAAACAGGAAAATAATTATATCTTATAAATGAATTATATTTAATATAACAAATATATAGGAATAGTCTTTTGCTAGGAAACGTTATACTAAACGTTTTTATTGTCTAAGTACTTTATATAACTCTGGTACTAATATGCGGTATTTTTATTTGTTGAAACTTTAACCGAAAACAAGAACCATCACCACATACGTTCAGACGCAGTCAAAGAAAATTCTCACAAGAACTCAATGTGTGGTTAAATCGTAGTAGTTTTAGGGGGTAAGAGAATGTTGTGTTAAACGTATCTCTTACTAGAGTAGCTTGAGTATTTTCTCACACTGCACACTCTCACTTTAGAGACAGCCTAAAAAAATGATTTAATAACCGATATATTCCATATTGGCGTCGAGCTAAATGAATATACCAATATCTAATTAATGAGATATTAAACATAGTAGAATATTAATTTCCGAATGTTGTAATTGCTCCAAGCTAAGAGACAAACTAATATTGGCTGTATAGAAAAAAAATTTAATTATTGACCTTATGAACTGGTCATGTGCAGTCCTGAACTTAACCACTCAAACCGTGCCATCTTCGTCTGACAGGGTTTCTACAATTCGAGCCAAAGGCCACATTAGAAAAGATATATTATAATTTCGAAGCAAAACTATCTTATATGGCTATAGGTCAGCTCTAACATGATATCACATTAGGGAATTTTGTAGCTTGTTCAGATAGTCTTGAGACCATTTTTTCGGGAAATATTGGCGAATTTTAAAAATCTGTGACTCATTGACGGAACGTGTTAATAGATCCTATTGTTAATATGCGGTAAGGCTGAACCCCATTATAAAGTGTTTATTAGTCAAGGAATTAAGTATAAATTCTGTCATTATAAAGTCATTTCAAATTAAACACAGTGGTCTGGAATTTATAAGGGCTCCTATATGTGATTATAGTATACAATTGCTCCTAATTAAATTGAGAAATAACGGAAAGAAAGAACACAATATATAAATGCGATCTAAAAGAACTCTCTCAAGAACTAAATTTTTGGTTACATTCCAATCGTTTTAGGGGGTAAGGAGATGTTAGATTATTAATAATTTTCACTGCACACATGTAGCCCTTAAGAGATTTATGCTAAACAAATGAATTAATTACCAATATATTCAGTAGTTCATTATATAAGGTAATCGCCTTAGTTTAATTACTTTTACTACAGCTTTTCTGTGTATCAAATGTATTTGTTATCTATAATTTTTGTTTTTAAACAAAATAAACCGTAACAAAATGCAAGCTTTGAAGGGCTCCTCGCTTTCAGCAAACTTTCAAGGATTCAAGAATCCCTTTAATTTGAGAAGGGAACCAAAGCGCAACCCTCTATATATATCTAAGCAAAGCATTTCCGTATTTGTTTATATATATTGCCCTAAATTATTTTCCCTTAAGCACTTCTAAACTTGTCGGGTATCGCTATCACCCACACGTTAATAGCAGAAGTTGGATGAATACCGCTTTTAGTTAGAAATATATATGTGTAAACAAGTAAACATATTTTGGTCTTAGTTTTTTTTTTAATCTTAAATTGTAATAGCAAGCGAAAAAATTAAATTATTTATTCAAAACTCTCAGTTAGTTTTTAAAAATTGTATTACAAATATTATACAAAGAGTTAAAATATCTAAATACACACTGCTTATATGATTTAAGGTATGTTTCTAATTTATTAAGTAACATATATGTATAAAATTCATTTTCAACCTTCATCCTCAATCTTCTTAAATCACTGAAAGTGGGAAGATTTTGGAGACATTAGTTGGACTTCTGGTTTGAATCGAAATCAGCTTGAAGAGCTGACGAATGCCATAATATAGGGCTTTTATGTCATGTATATATATATATATATATATATATATATATAAATACGTTGGAATTATCGGGTAAAGTGGTCTCTAATAAAAATCTTTTTTTTTCTAAGATACTCAGTATTTCGCTATTTATTTGATAGCTTCCTCAGGAGTAAACTGAAACAATTTAAACATTACAAAAAATGGCGTACAAATAAATTTAAAAACACTCACAGAAATTAAAAGATTTCGCAAATAAAAACTGACATTGAACTATTTGAAATATTGAATGTCAAGATTAAATTGTCTTAAGTACGTTCGTTACAGCAATACGATAAAAAATTAAAATTACTTCAAATGTAAAAATAAAAATAACAATAAAAGAAACGCTAAAAGAATGATTTTTCAGGCTGAAACGCTGAAATATTGAGTATTTTAGAAAAAAGAAAGATTTTTATTAGAGACCACATTTAATACCTATGGTACAAAGCTAAAAGATACTTCAAACTTTTAATCGTCCTCAGAAGTTGACGAATATTGGAGCACATCAGCTAAGTTTTTATTTGTAGGTAGATTTTTGTAAAAGTTCTACAGTAATTACGATATGTAGGGCAGTAAGTCCATCAATTTCTTTTTTATCGTTATACTTATTTGTTATTACTTGGGTAATAAATTGGTTGCTGGTTTTCTCAATTTTCTTAAATCTACGGTCTTGAAAGGTTGTTCTTTGTCAAAGGACAACTTGTATCGAAACTGTTTAGATTTTTCAGACTGTAATTAACGAAACTATTTTCAGTTTGTCTTGTTTTTCTAAGTATCAGTTTTGCGGTTAACTAGTAATGAATTAAAAGGGTCACCAAAATTAAGAAACGCAGAGCACTGCATTTCTGTAACTAAAAATTTATGTTTTCTCTCAACTCGCCAAATTAGTTGCGCCCACTTATGTGGATGTTCTATTTAACTACTGAATGTTTTCTTCTTTTTTTATTAAACTATGATCCGTATCGCACTCCACATGTGTAGGGCTTGGTATTAAAACCTTATGGTCAATAATTTTTTTAATTTGCAGAGCATTATAAAGCAGTTAAACAACCTGCTGTTATGAAACTCTTTTTATTCTGGCGAGGACAGCAGTCTGAATATATTATTAGGTATTAGACTTTAGGATCTAAATATTTTGTTTTTTACTTTTTACACAAGAAGCTTACTTGGCTGTTTGGTCTGCTTTTTCATTACCAGGGATGCCGATATGGGATGGTAGCCAGATGATCGTGACATTTATTTACACCTTGAAAAGCGAGTGCACTGTAAGTCCTATGAATTTCTTGAGCTAAGGGATGCTGAGAGTATAGACCTTTTATCGATTGTAGTGACGACAGGTAGTCTGTGCATATTGCTTGGTTTTTATCATCTGTTTTTAGTTTTTTAAAAGCTTCTAGTATCGCATAAAATTCTCCAGTGTATACGCTGCAAAAATTCGGTAAAAAAGATGATTTTATTATTTCATCATACGTGGTAACGGCACACCCAACGCCTGCTTCGCTTTTGGAGACATCTGTATACAGAATTTTTTGGAATTGGTTCTGCTTATGATTTCTTTGAAGTGTTGTCTAACGAGAATGCTTGAGGTCTCATGTTTACTGTATTCTAATAGAGAAGTGATTAAATGTGCAATTGGTCTATACAGTATATCCTACCTACCAATTTGGCCTCCAAATTGTTAGTTCGGATACATTGTATAGAAAATAAATCATTAGACACAAAGATAGATGTACCTCCACTTGCTCTTGTAAACGTAGTCCGAAGGAAATGTGTTTCCTTGAAATTAGTTTCTTGAAGGCAGATGATATCTGCTTTTGTATTATTGATTAATTGTTTAAGCGTTCTTAGCGAGGGTAAAACCCATCGCAGTTCCACTGCACTAACGTGAAAGTAAATATTTTTAACATTGAGAACGTTGAAAAGTCAGAGAAGAGTCGGTTAGATAATCTTCATCATTATTTGTAGATTGCGATGTTGTGCTTCCAATTTCTGAATTGTCTATATTAAGTTGCTGTTTAATTTTCTTAGAAGCTCTTGTAAATCTATTCTTGATTGTTCTATCTTCCAGCGAAGGGTATATTCTATACATGTCGTCGAGTAGTTATTGAAGATTTTAAGTGAACTGCTGTGCTTCTTGTAGAGGGTTATTACTGCCGAATGAGTTTTCCAGAATGGCAAGAAAATTTTTAACTGGTAAGGAGAATAAGTTTGGATTTTCTTGATCAAGATTATTGATTGTGAGAACAGAGGAGGCGCTTAATTTAGACTGATCGGGTGCGACTTTCTTGGATTTTTTAGTTTTATGCTTTTTAGGCACGTTTGTGTCGGGTGAAGGCATTTTTATGTCTTTGATAGATAAGTTAGTATATGTGTTTCTTTCTTTGGAAGTAGAATCGTTGAGGTCAGAACGAGTTCATTTCTGACCAGTGGTAGGAGGAAGAAATTGATTGTTTGCGGCAATAGAAGTGGTCGATATATCGACAGTTTTTATCTGCGAACTGGGAATCTATTGACTGGGAACCAAATTTTGTGTTGTGTTTGGTGGTGCCGTATTGTTTAATGTTGGGGTAGCACGGATGGGTTCAGCTGGGGACGTTTCTTCATTTGGGAGAGGATTGCTAGGGGGATTTTGACAGTTATTTGCTGTATGTCCATGTTTTTTGCATAAAAAACATGCCATTTTGTCAGTAGAGAGAAATATTCTGTACGAATTATTGTCGAATGGAATTATTAATGAAGTTTGAATTTCGAGGCTATCTGTAGTTGGAGTAACGTATACCTGTCTTTTGAAGCTCATAATATACGTAAATTCATCACCAGCGATTCCAGCTTTAATATGTGACACTGGTGAAGCTAGTTAAAGACCTATATCTTGAAGGTGTTTTTCTATAATTTCATGAAGTATTGATGAACAGACGTTGGAGATTATTCGTCTTTTGGCTGGGGTTACCAGTCTTCGTATGGGTAAGTTTACAGAGTTGATTGTAATCATAGGAGATTCTGTTAAAATATGTTCGACGAGTTTAGAATTTGTTAAGTAGATGCATATCCAATTATTGGAAATTCTTGAGGCGAAGCATATGTTTTTGGGGCTAACAATATTACCTATGGCTTTGACGTAGTCGAGTAGTAATAAGTTTGGTTCAGCATGTATTAATAATATGGCTTGATCTTTTTTGGGATATTTCGGTTTGTGTTTTGACATAGTAGCAGTTGCATATGAATTTGGATTATTACTTATGATGTTGTTTCCAGACATGGTGTTGCCAACTGTAGGAGAATATTGATTTAAGTTGTTACTCATGTAGTCAAAAGTAACTATTTTTGGTTTTATTGTATTCAAGTTTCGACTGATAGGCAGAAATTGTAACACATATCTGTATTACTGGTTGCATGTCTAAAACTTTGCCAAGCCAGTCCTTGATAGGACTGACTTATGTCAAATATGGCAAAAAATGACAACACAGCTGAATGTTTTGGTTAGAAAAGTATTAATAAACAATTTCTTACTGAATAATATTGCAGCTCTTGACGATAAAAACTCTACACAACAATTACTAATCACTTTTGATGGTAAAATACTTTTAAAAACTGGTATTTACTGTGATAAATAGCGGTATTCATACTAATTCAGAGAGCGGTATGTACTAGTTCGATTTAATTGGACAGTCAATAAATTATTAAAAAGCTATAAAAGAGATTATTTCAGAAATCAGATTTTAAAAAACAAAAATGTATCTGAAAATTTATGGAGTTTAATAAAGCATTTAAAAAATACAAAAGAAGAACGAAATATTTCAGAAATAATTACAAAAAATGAAACTATTATTAAAGATTTCACAGAAATTGAAGAAACATAAATGCTAAAAAAATAATACCACTACAATCATATACTCCTACATATAAATATTTAAGCCATTCTATATATTTGACACCGGTCTTAGAAAGTGAAATAGAAAGCGTTATAAACAACTTAAAGAATAAGAAGTCCCCGAGAATTGACAAGATTACCTCTAAAACAATAAAAAATATAAATATAAATGGACAAATCAAAAAACCATTAGTTGAATTATTAAATCTAATATTTGAAACAGGGGAGTGTCCGGATAAGTTTAATGAAACTATTATAACTCCTATCTTTAAAAACGGTAATAAGCGTAGTTTATCTAACTATAGACATATTTCACTAATCACAACATTAGCAAAAATAGTTGAAACGTCACTTAAAACCCGACTAACCACTTTTTTCAACAAACATAACATTATATCATCTTTACAATTTGATTTTAGCAAAGGTATTTTTACAAGTGATGCAATTACAGAACTTGTTAATAACATGTGATATGATAGAGTTGACAAAAATAAACCCACTGCCTGTGTATTTCTAGACTTAGCGAAGGCATTTGATACGGTCAGCCATCCGCAACTACTAGAAGCATTGGAAGCGTGCGGAGTACGCGGAATTTTACATAAGTTAATTCAAAGTTATTTATAAAAAAGACAACAAATTGTGAAGGTAAATAACACTTACATTGATCAGCTCATCCTGCAATGTAGTGTACCCCAAGGAACAGTTTTAGGTCCACTTATATTTCATGTACATGTAAATAACTTATATAACATAAACACCGAAGAAAAAATAATCAGTTTTGCCGATGGCACTGCTATTTTGTATAGTGCAGACACATGGAATGATTTAAAAAATAAAATTGAAGTTGATATGTTTAAGATATTTCAATGGTTCAATTATAAAGGATTGACAATTAACTTTAAAAAAATTTTGTTATTTCATTTTGTAGTAACAAAGTATCACTACCTTCATTTATTCATATAAACATTAACTGTATGAAAAGTTATATAACGATAAAACCAACCTCTAATATAAAATATCTGGGTACAACTATAGACTCACATCTAAGATGGGTTAACCATATGAAGGAACTAGCAAAATGCTTGAGAGCTTTAGTTCCAAAATTCAAATATATAAAATCAATAAATGACGTAAGATATTTAAAAATATTATATCACTCTCTTGTTGAGTCCAGAATTAGATAAGGAATACTTGGTTGGGGTGGTGCATTAAAAACATACTTAAAAAAAGTTGATATTTTACAAAAGAGAATACTAGAAATAATATAATATAAACAAAGTACTTACTCAAGTATGAAAACATACTTCAAAAACTATGCCACCCCTATGAAACTCGCAATAAAACAAATAAACATGTTAAAACTGGAAGAAGCAAAAAAAGATTGGGTCTAAGATACCTCCTTTATCAGGCTCCAAGAATATTCAATGCCTTACCTGATAAATATAAAATATACCTAACTACCCTCAACTCACTGGTAATGATAAAATCAATATTTAAAAAATATATTCTTAAATTGAATCGCGGCTATATACAAAATTTAATGGATTAAACAACTAATAGTTGAGTCATAGTAATAGTTTAGGAATAGTTTTGCTTACCTGAAAGTTATAAAATCAACATAAGTTATTCATCATCAAAATATAAAAATACGTTATACAAACTAAAATATAAGATTATTGTATAATTAGAACTATTAAACTATTTATGTGTAGCTTTATTATTAGATTGTAAATGTATAAAAAATACACTATGCATACAGTACGCCCGTGCTCGACCACTTTTGGTTTTAACGGGTAGTACCAGATGTTTATTTTTCGATGTGTAAATAACATGCTTAAATTATTGTTCTTTTTCATACAATGTATATGAAATTAATAAACATTATCCAGATTTAGCCATACGACTCACACTCCCTCTAAGGGGAAAATTCACTCATCCCAGATATCTACGGTATCAAAAGGATTGAGCTGTGATGGGACTCTTTCCATGTTATCGAGCCCTTGGTGACATGGTATGCTGGAGTATCTCCCAAAAATTTTTGTACACATCTGGACGTTGAGAGTAGTACAGCTTTCTGCATGGTCCTGTAGAGATGTTCGTTCAGACCTAGCTTTTTTATGTTTTCTAGGAGGTTCTTTGGAATGAATTCAGTAGTAGAGAGAATAATAGGTATTGGCTGGGTACTTTACATTCTACACTGTCTTCGTATTTGAATATTTAGATCCCTGTACTTGGCTTTTGGATTTTTTCGTTCTGTTTAAACAAAGATTATTGTTGTTGAGTATCGCCACATCAATTAATGTTGTTTGTCTCTTTAGTTTATTAACTAAGATGAGATCTGGTCTATTATGTGACACTGTTTGATCTGTGAGCACAGTGCGGTCCCAGTATAGCTTGAGATGTCGCCCATGCAAAGGTTTACTTATTTAGGTGCGCATTTTTCTTGCTTAGTCAGATGGTTTATGCTCATTTCTTGTTCCCTCAGTTTAAGCGGCGTTGTATCATCTACTGCGCAAATTGCTCGATGTGAGGTAGGTGTCTCAGCTTGCACCTAAAAATAAGTTCTGAAATTAGCAATCTGTTTATCCAATTGCTCACCTACGTCCATAAGTCCTCGTCCTCCTTGATATCCCGGTAATGTTGTTCTCTCTACTGCACTGCGTGGATTTTGTTTTTGCGACTTTGTGAGAAGTGTTCTTACTTTCCTTTGAAGACTCTCTATATCCGTTTTTGACCACTTTGTAATACCAAATGAGTAGCTCAGCGCGGAACAAGCGTATGTATTTAATGCCTTAAACAAATGTTTACTATTTAGATATAATCGATTTAGTTGTCTTACTCTTCGTACGAACTCGGAAGTTAGTTCGGTTTTTATTGGTTTATGGTTAATTTTTCGCTCTTGTCGTAGTTCGAGATTTGTACATATCATTTTCACCCATTGTCTCGATGGTTTGGCCATCTTGCATATCGAAACCTCTGGACTGAACCTTTAATCTGAATATATTTAGTATACGGCACTTGTCTAGTTCGAAATGCATACTGATATCATTTGAGAAAGTTTCTACAGTTTTTAGCATATGGTCTAGGTGGTTTCGAGTGCAAGCAATTTTAAATTATCCATATACAACGGATGATTAAGCTTCGCCACAACAGTATTGTTATTTTTGATGCTAAATCCTAAGTCTGTAGAGTTCAGTAGCTGAGATAGTGGTTTCGTCATTAGGCAGAACCAAAGTGGACTCAACGAGTCCCCCTGGAAAAGGCCCCAGTTAATAGAGATATCTTCAGTTTCGATATTGGTTGAACCAGGTATTTGAAGGTGAATTTTAGCCTTCCACTGTGCCATTATATGCTTTAAATAGGTTTAAAGCATATAATACGGGATTATCATCGACTTTATATATTTTCAATATATCTATAAGCCATTCATGCGGCGCTGAATCAAAAGCCTTCTTGTAGTCAACGAAGGTAGAAAAAGGTTTCGTGTTTTGGTGTATGCCTGGTTGATAATGACTAAGTCCATAATAAGCTGTTCTTTGTAGCCCATGGAGCCCTTAGCGCATCCTTTCTGTTGAGACTCTATGATATTGTTCAGAGCACAGTGTTGGTAGATACGCCGGGTTATACAGGATGTGACCAATTTGTACAAAGTTGGAAGACAAGTAATTGGGCGGTACTTAGCTGGATCTTGGGTGTTATTTTGATCCTTCGGTATTAGATAAGTGGTCCCCTGAGTAAAAAATGATGGTATTTCCTGTGAATTAGAAATAATATTATTAATAAATACTGTTAAAAGCTCATGAACACTCCAAAACTTCTTTAGCCAGAAGTTTTGAACTCCGTCTGCTCCAGGAAATTTCCAGTTATGAAGGTATTCGATAATGTTTAAGACTTCTTCAGTGGTGATAGGTTCATAAGGAATGTTCCTGTAGTGTTGACAGTGGTTCTTCGTATCTTCAATCCATCCAGCATTGTTGTTATGAGTAGCTGGCGTCGAAAGTTGGTAGGTTGGATAGTTGGTTGGTATTATTATTATTATATTCTCTGGTGCATGTGTAAAACATTATCACATCTATTTTATTTATTCCAGATACAATACATACAGAAGAATACAAACAGAGAGTTGGATATTATAACAAAAATATCGTAAAACTACTTATACAATAAATTATGTTTTTACTTAACATCAGCATTATTCAGGATATTTAAACATATTCAGAATTTGTTTTCCTCTAGACATTTTTCAATTTTCACTCATTATATTGTTATTACTAAATTTAAACAAACATTTTTATGTTGCAATAATAATCACAACTACAACACGTGCTGCATACTAATTTATAAGTTATGCGTGTTAGGAATGTGTGAACATATCTCTGTTTGCACTAAATTGTATGTACTATTTTGTAAGTGCCTCTTTTGGAACAATCAACTTAACATATAAATTCAGCTACATTGACTTGTATGTTAACACAATTATGTATTTGTACTTTTTTCCAAACTATATTTAAATAATAAACTTCGTTAAATATGTACGGTTTTCTAACGAATCTATCAAACGTTCTACCCTAATTATACTAATATATTCAGTTAATTGTGGCGCTCAATTTCAAGCCAGCTGCTACCTGAAATTCCTGCAAACGCGTTCTAACTTTCACCTGGAATTTATAAAGAATTCATAAAATTAAACATAAATCATCGCAATAAATAAGATGGAAAGAAAATTATCTGACGGTGTTTCCTCCAACGGTAGAAAGTAATTTAGACGATTATAGCTTTCAGGAGATATTCTTTCTAGAACTTCGTTGATTTTTCTTAATCGTTGTTATGGGAAAGTGTGGGAAAATCCAGATGAGGTAGTTAACGGTTTTAAAAAAGCTTGTAAGGGTAATCACACTTTTAAAAGTTTCGTCTTTATTATCTTTAATATACTTTCACATAAAATTTACTGAGGAAATAATGGAATTTTTCCAAGCCTCTGAACATTTTATTCTTTTTTGTACTTTATTCCCTTTTTTCAGTTTTATGTTTAAAGTTTCTTATTTGTAAATAAACATAATTTTCGTATTATGAGCCGTTTTTTTATTTTGAGTATATAGTAAGTAAGGGATGTATTACATATAAATATATATATATATATATATATATATATATATATATATATATATATATATATATATATATATATATATATATATATATATATGTTCGGATAAGTTTCCGCGGTCAATAAATGAAAATTACTGAGTTCTCGGGAAGAACCGCGTTGAGAATTTAAAACTCGACGTTTCGGCACCCATTTTGGAGCCATTATCAAGAGTGATACGGTTCGGTTCGAGTTCGGGGTCTCAATCTGCCTACTCCCCTCACTCGAGACGTACCAGTATCGTGTTCTATATTGCAAGAACTGTCTCTCGGCACTAAGGTCTCAATCTGCCTACTCCCCAGTGTCGAGTGACAACCGGTCTTACCCTGCATGGCTGATTTTATACTCGCTGTATAGTGACACTGGGGAGTAGGCAGATTGAGACCTCAGTGCCGAGAGACAGTTCTTGTAATATAGAACACGATACTGGTACGTCTCGAGTGAGGGGAGTAGGCAGATTGAGACCCCGAACTCGAACCGAACCGTATCACTCTTGATAATGGCTCCAAAATGGGTGCCGAAACGTCGAGTTTTAAATTCTCAACGCGGTTCTTCCCGAGAACTCAGTAATTTATATATATATATATATATATATATATATATATATATATATATATATATATATATATATATATATACATATATATATATATATATTGTATATTGTAGTTACAAATACTGAATTGTTGGAAGAAATAAGAAAAGTAAACAGCTATCTAAGAATTTGATTTGTGCTTCAGAAGTGTGATTAACTCTACAAATTGAAGAAATACAATAAAAAGTAAAATATAAACTTAACTATCACCGAGACTAAGTCCTATAAAAATCGAATTCGTATCATTTCTTACAAAATTAAAAGTATTTAAGAAAGTAAAAAAATTAAAAGGAACAAATATAAATATTGTGCAAGACCTTACAACAGAGCAACAAGAATAACATAAAATACTACGTAAATATCTACTACTCGCTAGAAAGGACATAAACAATACCAGCTTTCTAAAAAATAATATACTTTACACTAACGAGGATTCCTATGCAGCCGCAGAGCTCCAGCAATAATCAAATACAGAATTGGAAAATAGAACCATCAGTCGTGGTCCTAAGAATCCTATTTTTAGGCAAAATAAATCGAGAATAACGAAAAAGAAAAATTTAATAACAAAAGAAAACAAGTCAGAGGAAGAAAAGGTGCAAGGACTACAGACAGAACATAAATTAAAGGGTTGGAACATCATAGTCAATCCTAGTTCTCAGTCCAATCCAAATACTGCAGTTGGTAAGGAAAGAAATCACTTTATTGCAAAAAATAAAAAAAATACTCCTAACAAAGAGACACTACATTCAAATAAAAAACCGTTTTAGAAAACAAGACATTATTCAAATTTAAATAATTAAACTAACTGGGTATTTCACTAAAATTAAATTATTTTCGATACCATATTACGTAGCTTGATTTTTTGTGTTTTATTCCTTTTGTTCTATACATTGTGATTTGTTAATATATACACTAAGGATACATATTGGTTTGATTAAGTTTTGATTGGATTAATTGGTTTGTTAATATATACACTAGGCGTTTAGATTGATTTGAATTTTTTGTGTTCCATTTCTTTTGTTCTATATGTAGATTTCGAACCTTTTGATACTCACGAGATAAATGAAAAGTGCAACTAAATTTATTAAACCGAAAAATAATCAAATTAACTTAAATTATTCAACAAAATAATAGAAGCTTAAAAAACATTGATGAGTTTAGTGCAGTATTAAGTCAACTAAATTCAGATTTTGATTTGATAGTACTAACTTAGACTATGTGATGTACAATATTACAATAACCATACATCTTGTATAGTGATTCAAATTTTAATAGAAATGACGGGGTAGCACTATATTTAAAAATAACCATAACTTTTTTGCATAAAAAGCTAAAGAGTGGGCATTGTCAAGTAATTGAATTACTTATTCAATTAGAAAATAATTAGAAAATCTTAGTTACTTGTCTTTATCGTTCACCATCTCGTGACGTGGACGAATTCCTTGAAGGCTAGAAACATTATTTAGAACAACAAAAACAATAAAGTTTAGCGTGTTATATACTACTCGGGGACATTACTATTAATATTAAGGATATAACTAACGAACGTGTGTACGAATACCTCAATTTGACATATGATTTTCAATTTGAATCTATGGTCTACAAATATACAATAGGTACAGGAAAGTTCTAAAAGTTGCCTTAATCACATTTTTTTAAAATCACAGGAATTATTAGATAAACTAAAGCAGCAGCCGTAGAGACTTGTGTTACTAATCATAAAGCAACTATTATTTGTTACCACTGAACCTAAAAAATAGTTATACAAAACTAAGCAGAGAACAAAACATAATCAATTACAAAGAACTAAAAAAAGTCTTAGCAAGTTTTGACTGGTGTGAATATAATGCCTCAAAAAATGTTAATGTCAAATGCAATTTGTTATGTGAAATTCTTAACAATATTATAGTAAAAAACAGTTATATAAAAAAACACAAAAAATGTGAGAAGAAGCGCCAAAATTGGATAACTCCAGGACTGGTTAAATCCGTAAACACAAAAAATCTCTTGTATTGTAAACAGGTTAAAGATCCTCATAATATTAATAAAAAAATGAATATTTCAATTATAGAAAAAACCTAAAAATATTAATAAAAAATGCTTAGAAAGATTAGTTTAGAAATGAAATTGAAAAAAAAAACAAAAATGTAAATACCTCAATTATTAGTGTAAAATACAAAATAATTTTTATTCTGTAATTTGTACTAATTGTGTTTATTGTAGCAGCCTGATGATTCGAATAAAGATTTGTGAAAGCTTGGTAGACGTGTATAATATATATATATATATATATATATATATATATATATATATATATATATATATATATATATATATATATATACATGTTTTGGATGGGTTAATAAAAGGGGCTATTAGGTAACTATTTTTTATCTGGAGCTTTCAATTGTGTTTACAATCATTTTCAAGAGCTGCTAAAAAAAACAAAATATCTTATAAAGTGGAAATAGAAAAAAAAATTATATTAATTCACCAAATAAAATTAGCTTTGTTAATAAATTTATGCTGCTAAACATATTTCAAAAAATTATTCTAAAAATTTGCCTATCTAATAAATGTTTCTCTTAAATTTTGTAATATAATTTTGAAAAACTTTTTTAACACAAAACAATTGAATTTATAAATAAGTTAGAATAGCGACCAATTACAAATAAGCCATAATGTCATGAATGTCAACTTAAAATTTTCATTTTTGACAGTTATATTGCCAAAAACTGAAATTTTGTTTAAAAATTCTTTTTATTTAGTTTTAAAAAGTGAGATTTATTCATCATTGATAGATGCCTGAAAAAATGTAACAAGTATATGGAAAATTAAATTAAAATGTGATATTTTACTGGTTTTAAAAATAAATTATAGAGAAATAATATAATTATAAATTTTGCTTCGATTTTGAATTTCTGATATTTTGTTTAAATTATTATCACTTCTGCTAATACAAGCCATTTCTAAAAAAGTCCTTTTGAATTTATTACTTTCATTAAAAAATTTTAATGTTATCAAAATCCATAATACAGTCTTTGTCAATTATATGCTTTGCTAAAGCACAAGATGATTTTTTAATTCTACAATCACTTTTGTGGGAAATATTGCGATTTGACAGATTTCTTCCGATCTCGCAACACACTCAGCTTCACACTGAGTACAACTAATGTATACTACAGTTGTTTTATCTAATTTGTCCATAGGATACTTAGTTTTGGAATATAAAGATGAAATAGTTTTGGTGTTCTTTGTTGATATTTTTATATTGTCAATAACCTTTAGTGTTTGTATTAATTTAGGTGTTAATGATGGTATAAAAGGTAGTGAATAATAATAGATGTTCTGATTGTTGGATACAATGTTCTGAGATTTAGCAAAAAATGGTGTTAAGTTATTTATCTTAAAAATATTAGAAAAAAACATCCAATTTAGTATATCTGGAGGATAAGAGTTCTCAATTAAGATATTTTTTAACAATTGAAGATCTTCTTGTAGAGAATCTGGATGAGAAAGCCTTAAAATACGTTTTTTTAATCCTGTTCTAAGGTTCATTTTCATCTTGTCTTAATGATGTGAGTAATAGCTTATAAATCTATTACTACACATGGGTTTTCTGAACCATCTGGTTTTTAACACATTGTCTGTAGTTCTTACAATTCTCATGTCAAGGAAGGGTAGAAAATTATCGACCTCTTCCTGAACTCTAAACTGTATATGTTGATTATAATTTTGTTAAACATGTTAACTGTTTCAATTGCGAAATCTCATTCCAATGCTTTTCAACACTACTTATGATTCAATCTAAAGGTAAATTAGTAAAAAGAGATGTTACATCAAAACTGTATAAGACATAATTTTGTGGTAATTGGAAATTATTAATGATAGTACTAAAATCAAATGAATCTTTAATGTCAAAATTGTTGTTTAAATGATAAACATTAGTTAAGATGTCAGTGAGGAGCTGTGCTATTGGTCCATTAGGAGGGCATAAGGATGAAACTATTGGTCTCATAGATAAAGTTGGTTTATGTATTTTAGGTTTTATCTTTATGAGATATGAGACCAATAATTTCATCTTTATGTTCTCTTAATGGACCAATAACACAGCTTCTCACTGACAGCTTAACTAATGCTTATAATTTAAACAACAATTTTTACAGTAAAGATTCATTTGATTTTAGTTCTTTCGTTAATAATTTCCAATTACGACAAAATTATGTTTTAGTTAGTTTTGATGTAACATTTCTTTTTACCAATTTACCTTTAGATTTATTCATAAGTAGTGTTGAAAAACATTAGAATGAGATATATATGTATATATATATATATATATATATATATATATATATATATATATATATATATATATATATATATCTATATATATATATATATATATATATATATATATATATATATATATATATATATATATATATATATTGTTATGATATGTAAAATCGAGAAAAATATTGGTTTGTTTAAAAATATTTCAAAGTTCAAAAACATTAAAATAATTCAGATAAGTAGGATAATATCCAACAAACATTTCGGAGAAGGAAAGTTATTAAATCCTTGGATTTCCTGTACTAAACATAGTGTAAGCTTTGCATAAATTATTTCTTTGTTATACTTGAGTGACCCGCATAAGTTTAAGTGAAAGCCACAGACAATTGAACGGGGTTTTTCAAAATACATTAATGCAGTGATTAAAGACAATAGAAGGGATTATAGAAAGTGGTTTTTGTTAATTTTTAAGAATTATAGAAAAATATTATTTGTAAATAAGTTTTAGGAAATTTATAAGTATAGGTAAAAATTTGTTTGTTATCGAAATGAAAAAATGGGGGAATTGTGATGAGTTGTGATTGGCGGAGATTGAAAAAGGTGGGATAAATATGTAGGAAAAAGTTTAGCTAGATTTAGGAGAGAGAAAAGAGTGCAGTCGGTTTTCCAAATCTGTAAGAGGAACAGTGATTGTTCTCTGGCGGTTCCTGAAATGTAGCAAGCAGTAGTGTTGAATGTTAGTGAGGTTTTGTGGAGTTAGTGTATCTGACAGAAGCTGAAGCAGCAAAATATTGTAAGTCATATTTCTCTACTTATATTCCAAGAGTCACTGTTCAGGCCAACGAGAGATTCAGTTTATCGTAAAGAGAAGATATTCCAAGAGTCATTTTTCACTCGGGCCAACGAGAGATTCAGTTTATCGAGAGGAGAAAGGCTATCATAATTTGAATGATTTGTGCTTTTGAAGGAGATCATTAAGGACGATATACTTGCAACAATCTGTGTAAGATTGCTGATTACATAGGGAGCGGTTGAGAGGAGATAATATAGTCTACAAGGAACAAGGATTTGGACCACTCATCATCAGAGAGAGATATTTTGTTTTCTGCAGTTTTTTCTTTTATTGATAACACAATTTTTACACTTAATTTAGAAAGGATATATAAATATTTTGATTAGGAGAGTTAGAGTAGTTCGGAATTTTGAGATTTCAATTAATATTGTTTGTACCATAAATTTTGATTGTTCACGTACGGAGAACAAAATTTTGAGAATCCTTATATGAGATTTGTTTATTGAAAACTTTTGAGTGTGAATTATTTCATTATTTTTATTTCAATATATAGTGTTAGATCATATGTGTTTTTTATTATTCCGGTATTCTCTGGACCTTACCTTTCACATGTAATAGCATAGATATTGAAGCACGAATTTAACCCTGAGATAAAAGAATTAAAAATTGTGATAGAGTCATAATCATATCATTTAAATAATTTTAATTAATCAAAAAATTTAATTAGCTAATTATTGCTTGGCGCACCAAGACTCTAAATATCACAATAACTATCTTCCAAAACGTGGGGCTTGAAAATATCGCAGCTTTACATTTGAAGGAAGGGAAAGAGATCTGGAATAAGTACAGGTGATCCAGAGATAAAAACATATAACATTGAGGGAATTTGAATTTGAAAGTATTTTGACAATTTTTCCAGGGAATATAAATTTGATTTATTGTTTGATCGTAGTTAGTGGATATTTACTGCTTTTGAATTATTTGATTTTATTTTCTTTACCAATCGTACATTTGATATTTATTTTGAATTATTTGAATTTTACTGATTGCATATTTGATATTTGTCGTGAAAATTTAATACATTTGGGGAGAAATATTGTCGTGTTCTGAAACATATAGAGTGTTGTAAAATTTCACATTTGGCGGGGACAAAAACAGTAACGAAAAGAAACAACATGTCGACCACAAGGAGTCAAAGTAAAACGCAAGAAAGGAAAGAGGATAAGATAGAAGAGGAAACAATTATTGATGAAGGATCGGATAATGAAGGAAATGCTACAATAATGGAGGAAAGAAAAGAAACAGGGATGTTAGAAAAATTATTAGCTATGATGCAAATACAGACACAAACAATGAATGAAACATCAAAGAAAATGGATAAAATGGATAGAAATCAACAAGAAACAAAACAAACAATAGAACTAAATAACAGAAATATAGAGCAGCGTTTGGAAAACTATGAACAGGAAATTAAAGGATGTGTTGAGGGGATAAAGAAAGAACTGATACAACAAATAGAAGAGATTAATGAAATTAAAAATAATATGAAAGAACAAGAAATGAGAATTAAAGATAATTTGGAGGGATTAGAAATAAAATTTGAAAATGCGCTACAAGAAGACAGGAAGGAAGTAGAAAGAAGATTAAAGCAAAATGAAAAACAAATGGCAGAAATTGAACTAAGAGGGGTAGAGAGAAAAGAAGTTATCATCCATGGAACAAGCGAGGCGAAAATACAATTTGGCGGGGATATTCGGAAAACACACCCAGTACCGTTTGTCAAAAATTTGAAAACCAAATTACAACATATTAGATATTTTGACGATTGCAAAGAAACAATT
Organism: Diabrotica undecimpunctata; assembly: GCF_040954645.1. Classification (NCBI taxonomy): domain Eukaryota; kingdom Metazoa; phylum Arthropoda; class Insecta; order Coleoptera; family Chrysomelidae; genus Diabrotica; species Diabrotica undecimpunctata. The sequence goes on along the minus strand of NC_092809.1, from coordinate 72,300,171 downwards.
AGAAACCATTTAAAAGAAGGAGCAGCATTATGGTATGAAAGCAAGGAAGATGAGTTTGAAAATTGGACAGATTCTGAAAATAAATTTCTCAACTATTTCTGGGGGAAAAATAAACAGAGAGAAATCAACCAAGAGCTACAGAATGGAAAATATCACGAAAAAATGGGAATATCTGAAGAAAGATATGCTTTGCAGATATATAACAATTCAAAATATCTAGAATACAAATATTCTACCGAACAGCTGGTAGAAATGATCAGCAGACATTTTGAGGAAACGTTGGAAGATCACGTGATTTTGAGAAACTATCAAGATATTGATAGTTTGTGCCAATTCCTTCAATTAAAAGAAGCGAAAAGAAAAGAAATGAGAAATAGAAGACAACATGACCAATATAATGGACCGGAAAGAAGGTATTCATCAAATTATGACCAGAGAAACCGACATCCCAGACCAACAAACGAATATAGGCCGAGAAATTACAATAATTACAATAGACAACAAAATTACGATAACCGGAATGATACACAAAATAGAACAAATGAAAATCACAACAGGAATAGAGAGGCACAAAATCCTCCGAATAGGAATACGAACGAACAAAGGGACGATAGAAATAACCACAGCTTCCAACAACAAAATAGAAGGGAGATGAATCATGTAGCAATAGGAAACGACAGACAAATTTCTTATTCTAATCTAATATTTTTAGATGCATTTATAAAACATAAAGCGATTAAAATTGTGATTGATTCTGGATCGGAGATATCGCTAATCAATAAAAAACTAGTAAAAGAATTAAATTTGGACAGATTTGTGTATAAGATTCCTAGGGTTGATTTAGTGGGTGCAAACAATAAAAATTTGACGACAGTAAACGAAGGCTTGGGAGTACAGATAAGAGTGGGAAACAAATTCCATATTATGCAATGTGTGGTGATTGAAGATTTAAATCATGATATGATAGCGGGAATTGATGAATTGAGGAAAAAAGATATCACCATAAATTTTTCGGAAAATAAACTGGAAATCAGAGCAGAACCAGACAACACAGGAGAAGAAAAGCAAACAGATAGGAAAACAAATTCTGGAAGGATCAATGCACAGGAAAAACGCAAAGAAATCGATATGACTGTAGAGGATAAACCGAAAGTACAAGAACAAGATCTAACAGAAAAGAAAAAGAGAAGGAAGAAAAAGAAGAAGAGTTCGAAAAGAAAGCAGGAAAATAAGATGGAGACCAGAGAAAAACAGGAAATAGAAGGTACAGAAGAATTGTTGGCAACCGACGATAAAACAGAATGGAAGCAGGAAGAAAAAGAAGGTATCATCAGAGAAGTGAAAGGAATAGAAACATGGTGCTCGGAATACCAAAGGGAATTAGAGGATAAAAAGAAAACAGAAGAAAAAATGGCACTGATGGACGAGAATCCAGAATTTTGTGAAGAAGTATTATGGACAGTGAACACATGTGAACAAAAGGTGGATGAAAGAAAAATAAATTGTGGAAAAAACATGGAGAAGGAAATAGAGAAGATTTTAGGAAACCATGGAGATTTTGTTAATAAAGTAAATCAAGTGTTTAAAAATTATGAACTTTCTTTTAAGGGAAAATACTTGGAAAAATTTAAAACGAAAATATATCCAATCCCGTATAAAGACAGGCAATATACGGGGTATTTTAACATTCACGACATTTGTCAGTATCATAAGTAGATTTTAATAACATAGTGAAATAATTTGATCCTAGAAAACTTTTGTCATTTTTAAAATTTAACAAAGAGTTTTCGGCAGATCAAATGGCGGGGATTTGTTATGATATGTAAAATCGAGAAAAATATTGGTTTGTTTAAAAATATTTCAAAGTTCAAAAACATTAAAATAATTCAGATAAGTAGGATAATATCCAACAAACATTTCGGAGAAGGAAAGTTATTAAATCCTTGGATTTCCTGTACTAAACATAGTGTAAGCTTTGCATAAATTATTTCTTTGTTATACTTGAGTGACCCGCATAAGTTTAAGTGAAAGCCACAGACAATTGAACGGGGTTTTTCAAAATACATTAATGCAGTGATTAAAGACAATAGAAGGGATTATAGAAAGTGGTTTTTGTTAATTTTTAAGAATTATAGAAAAATATTATTTGTAAATAAGTTTTAGGAAATTTATAAGTATAGGTAAAAATTTGTTTGTTATCGAAATGAAAAAATGGGGGAATTGTGATGAGTTGTGATTGGCGGAGATTGAAAAAGGTGGGATAAATATGTAGGAAAAAGTTTAGCTAGATTTAGGAGAGAGAAAAGAGTGCAGTCGGTTTTCCAAATCTGTAAGAGGAACAGTGATTGTTCTCTGGCGGTTCCTGAAATGTAGCAAGCAGTAGTGTTGAATGTTAGTGAGGTTTTGTGGAGTTAGTGTATCTGACAGAAGCTGAAGCAGCAAAATATTGTAAGTCATATTTCTCTACTTATATTCCAAGAGTCACTGTTCAGGCCAACGAGAGATTCAGTTTATCGTAAAGAGAAGATATTCCAAGAGTCATTTTTCACTCGGGCCAACGAGAGATTCAGTTTATCGAGAGGAGAAAGGCTATCATAATTTGAATGATTTGTGCTTTTAAAGGAGATCATTAAGGACGATATACTTGCAACAATCTGTGTAAGATTGCTGATTACATAGGGAGCGGTTGAGAGGAGATAATATAGTCTACAAGGAACAAGGATTTGGACCACTCATCATCAGAGAGAGATATTTTGTTTTCTGCAGTTTTTTCTTTTATTGATAACACAATTTTTACACTTAATTTAGAAAGGATATATAAATATTTTGATTAGGAGAGTTAAAATAGTTCGGAATTTTGAGATTTCAATTAATATTGTTTGTACCATAAATTTTGATTGTTCACGTACGGAGAACAAAATTTTGAGAATCCTTATATGAGATTTGTTTATTGAAAACTTTTGAGTGTGAATTATTTCATTATTTTTATTTCAATATATAGTGTTAGATCATATGTGTTTTTTATTATTCCGGTATTCTCTGGACCTTACCTTTCACATGTAATAGCATAGATATTGAAGCACGAATTTAACCCTGAGATAAAAGAATTAAAAATTGTGATAGAGTCATAATCATATCATTTAAATAATTTTAATTAATCAAAAAATTTAATTAGCTAATTATTGCTTGGCGCACCAAGACTCTAAATATCACAATAATATATATCTATATATATATATATATATATATATATATATATATATATATATATATATATATATATATATATATATATATATATATATATATAGTCATATTGTTGTTTTATTAAACCCACTAAAAAATGGCGCATTTATTATTTTTGTAAATATCTTGTTCATGTCGCGTAATTTTTACTGCATATATATGCGCCTATTTTATCAAAATTAATCGCATATAAATCCACTCCCTAAGAATGCTTGGCAATAATGTAGACGAAATATACAGCGTAACTTTGTTGATAAATTAGCAGATGGCGTTAGGAGCAACCAATAATTTATTGAATTAATTTAATATAGCTTTTTGTTCAAATATAAAAATAAATATATGATTAACTTGCTTAAAAAAGTGATATAAAGCCCCCTCTCTTTGGCCGATGGTAAAGGCACCCTCCAGCGCATTATTTACTTTGAGGTATGAGGTATGGTATTAAAGAACCTATAGCCAAATTTTGATGCAAATTGATGCATGCTCCGAAAATTATACAATATTACAATGTATATTATCTTCCCTAACTGGAGCAATAGTCCAGTCGTCATAGAGTTGACCCCTAAAAATCATATGAACCAGCGGAATTATTTAGAGAATATTAATTTTGGGACCCCAAAAAAGATGTTATAAAGTGTACTACTTTTACCCCCATGCTTCTCCCTAAAATCCGTACACCGGATATCCGTATACGGAAAATCTGTACACCGTAGAAAAAGATATTTCAAGCAAAAAATATAGCTGAGATAATTTTATCCAAAAATGTTTATAAGCATTTTTTTTTGTAGAATTAACCGTTCTCTTGGAAATAACGCTTGAAGCGACCGTCGATTTTGCATGTCCGTTACGTGCACGAAATCAATGTTCAATAAAATTTGTATCAGCACGACGGTAACAATTTTATAACTTCTGACTCAATTGCCCTATCGACATAAATCAAGAAGCATTTTAAAGGTAAAGAGTTTAGATTTTGTGTGCAGTTTTTGTATTGTGCAAATAAACTCAGATTTTATAAAGGTGTTAAATAAATAAACGTGACGCGATTTTTGCAATTTTCTATGATTCTTGTAAAATCAATAAAATTGATAACTTTCATTGACCAATTGTAGTAAAATTTTCATTTGTGGAGATAAATCTTTAAAACCTATAAGATAAAATTTAAATTTTGAGTTTTGGTAACAAATATGAGGCATTTGAAATATGAATAAAAAATGCAGAATTTAATGTTTTACGTTACAAACAATCATACCTCACAGGAAATGTATTTAAAACGACAGTTTTTTATGTAGTTCATTGCAGAAGTTTAGTTCTGTTGAAAATGATACTAGTGTGATTAAAAACCAAGTTTTAAGTGTTTAAAATCGTTTGTTGTGTGAAAGGTTAAATCCAGCGTTTTTTAAACATATTTTAAATGCCTCACATTTGCTGGCGAAAGTTAAAACTAAAATTTTATGATATAGGCTTTTAAGTTTAGGCTTTCGTAATCAAAACTTTATAGTGGCTAGTCAATGAAAGGAATAGATTGTATTGATCACGTGAGAATCATAAAAAAATGGCAAAAATCGCCCCACGTTTTTTATTTAACACCTGTATAAAATCTGAGATTATTTTTAACAAAATACAAAAACTGAATACAAGCTAAACGCATTACCTTTAAAATCCATCTTGATTTTTGTCAATAGGGCACTTGATTCAAAAGACGTCGAATTTTTACCGTGGAGCTAATATAAATTTTTTTGAATACTGATTTCGCTCACGTAATTGACATGCAAAATCGGCGGTTGCTTCAACCGTTGTTTTTAAGAGAACGGTCTATTTCACACAAACAATGCTAATAAACATTTTTGTTTAAAATTATCTTAGACACATTTTTTATTTAAAATATTTCTTTTTACGGTATACAAATTCTTGGTAAATCGATTTTTTTGCGTTTTTACCCCCTTGCGAGTGGGGATTTAGGGGAAAGCCCGCGGGTAAAACTGGTAAACTTTTTTGCATATTTTTTGGGGTTCGAAAATTAATACGCTAAGCAAAATTCAGCTTGTTCGTATGATTTTTAGAGGTACAGTGACATTTTCGTCTCTGACGACTGAAGTACAATAGTATATGATCAAAAAATAAAGCCCAACACTTTATTTGGTTTTGACAAAAAAAAATCTGATCTCATCCGCTTCCTATCGAGAAATTTGTATTAGTTTTTTATATTTGAAACAACAGTATAGATATGTTGTTCTAATCGTACATGAGCCAGTAAAATTTACCAAAATTATTTAATAAATTCCAAAATTAGGTATTTAATAAGAAAAGCCAATCCTGCAAATGAAATTTACGAAGTTTAACTTTTCCAGCGTTATATTTATATTGATGCGTTTAAATTTACGATTTATAACAAAATAAACCAAAATTTTTAATTAAATTTCTTTTAGGAGAGTTTGTTCACCACACAACGGTTTATTAAAAAATTACAAAATTAATTTATAACTTTTATCCGTTTGTTAAAATTTAATTTACCTTTAACCATATGCAATTATCGACTGGATATTTGTATGGACCATAAAACCTATACAGTATTTGCTAATTAATATATAAAGGTAATTAGACACAATGGCAGGATTAAAATTATTTTATTAATGTTTCAATTTTCTGCTCGGACGCCGTTTTTAAAATAAAACTGGAATGTCTAACTGTCAGAGTTAAATTACGCATTTAAAAATTTTTCGTGAATTTTTGTGATTTAAGAAGTCCTAAAAAAGTACAGTCCTATTCGAAAAGTCAACGAGTAAACACCTGGCGTCTTTTATTGTTAATACAAATAATTTGCCGGCCTATAGGCCAGGCATTGAATTCATCAAAAATTAAATTTTCAATTAATATCAACAATTAACGTGCAGCTTACGTGTACATGAGCAGTACAGGGAATACCATCAAAACTGTTCCTTTCACAATAAATTTTTAAAATCAGCAACAAACAAGATACACCAAACAACAACACTTCTTCAATGTCATATCTAACAGCAGCAAAAACAACACCGAAACTAACCTACCCAAAAAAACAACAAGCAATCATACTCCATGCCGAAGAGAGCCTCAAATTATTTGATTATGTAAAAACCATTGGTGATATTATCAAGCCCAGGAACATCTGCTTCGCCTGCAGCATCTCCAACAATAGGGTTTTTATATATCTACCTAATAAAAACATAGTAGATGAACTTGTAAAACATCATCCCGCCATACAAATCGGCTCACTAACTTTAAACATACGTTAACTCGTTTTTCCTACAAAGAGAATCTTAATATCCAATGTCTCCTCGTGTATCCCACATAAAATTATCGAAACCGCTGTTAAAAGCCTAGGTCTAAAAATTGCTTTTTTCAGTATCATTTCCTAAAGCAGGTATTCTGGGGGAGGAATTCTCACATATCCTTAGCTTTAGGAGACAAGTTTATGTGTTTCCGCCCTCCGAAACTTTTAAGCTTCAAACCTCTCTTGTGCTCTCTTTTGAAGATAATAAAAACCGCATCTTCCTTTCTACTGACAAAATGGAATGTTTCGTATGTAAAAGATCTTGGCATGTCGCTTCAAATTGCACAAATCCACTAGAAAGTACCTCTTCTGACCAGACAATTGTTTCATCTCCTTTAAGAGCCGAATCCACGTCTACTGAAAAAAGCCCAGAAACCAACACTGTACCTCTTACCTCAATAGAGATATCTCCTTCAGTCAATAATATACCACTTACATCCTCAAATAACAACTCCTCATTAAAACAACCAAGTCAACAAATGACAGATACACAAACACACTATAAACGCACACACACAGAACTTTCTTCTCCTAGAGACAGAACTAGCATAACTGAAGAATTTACTCATATTGAACAAACTAATACCTATGCTGGGTTTTCCAAACCACAAAGCAAGAAAAAACGTAAAGGGTCAAATAGTGACTCAACAATATCCGAAATGGCAAAAACAATCATACACGAACTTTATAAAGAAACTCCACAAATATTCATTATCCCAGCAGATAACATGATTGCTCTTGTTGAAAACTGTTTTGGTAGTAGAGATCCGTATGCGGAAGCATTAAAATTTACACCACACATCAAATCACTTATTTCTACGTTATACCAAACCTATCCCAACTCTAATGAGAAATCAACCAAAACTAGATTAACTCGTCTTATTAAAAAATAAGGACAAAACCAAACTCTTAATGGGTGATTTTACAAAATTACCCAATCTTGACTTCTCACACGAAACAACTGATGATGAGTACATCTCTGACATATCTCAAAACTCACAGGCATCCTCGTATTAACAAATCTTCAAAAATCCTCTAATTAACAAATTCATAATTATTCAATAGAACTGCGATGGATTTGTAATGTATCAGCCACATACCCACGGAAACAACCCCACCCCCAAGCGTAATCGGTAATAAGTTAGCCCGGTATGTAACAAGTCAACATAGCAAGAAAATAAAAGAAACAAAATAAGGGGTAGTTAGCCTAGAAAAGAATAATTATAATTAATTAAATAATTATTATATACTCCAAATTAAATAAAGAATAAAAAATTCGACAAAGTTTAACGTATACATTTTAAATTAAACAAAGAATGAAAATTCGACCTAGTTAACGTGTATTACACAAGTTTCGATATGAGGTCAGCTCCGAATGTTTAAAAATTACGAAACCATAGACCTTTGTTGGAAAATAATACAACAAAGCGACACACCAGCGATAAGAATTGAGCTGAGCTAGCAGAGCACACCATCGCATGATACATTTTAACACGTGGAGCAGATGGCATAATCACCGAAAACTCTAGGGGTAAGGCGCGACGCCTCGGTACTGTGACGAGAAATTGAAGGTACGCATTCGCGGGACATAAAAACGAGAAAAGTTGGTCAACCGGGCAGTAGTGTTCGGCGACCGGAGCCAGTGGGTACTCGGCGATCTAGGGGAGCGCGAGTGTTCAGCTCAGTGAGCGCGTAATTATATCTGACGGGAACGGTAGCACTGTATAAGTACCGATTAAGACGTATCTCGGAAATTCGTGAGAGCGTACAGTACTCTCAGCAGACTGTTCCTGAGTTCCAGTTGGACTGAAAAGGCATATTCTTTATCTAGGTCCTAAATACGCTAAGGTAACTAACATAAATACTAACCTACGGGAATACATAATAATCGTAGATTGTCCTCCCTTTATATTTCTTGCTAAGGTCTCTTCTCGTCTCCCTTCGCAACTGAATAAACAATAATTAGTTATAACTGATATCTTGTTTTCTTAGTTGTAGTATACAATTTATTTAATATATTGTAAGTTCGAAATTGGGTTTTATTGTTCTTTCCCGGCCGTTTACAGGTAGAGACTAGAAGACAACACAATGCTGGGTATACATTTCTCCGGCTTCTAAAGCAAGCCCATAGATTCAACTCTTTACAGGGTATGAAACGGGACGTCCTTCATCCCCTTTTCCAACCTCTTGTAAATCCGCGAGGGCGAAATCACGTTTGTTCAGACTAGTCGGACCAGAAGCCTTGCCTCCGCTCGCAGAGCTAAGTATCCCTTAATATTATAGACGTGGATGTTACATTGGTGACAGCGTTTATTACAGATTCTATTCTCGCCTGGCACGCATACAACAAATTATTTCCGAAACCAATCCAAACTTTATTTGTTTACAAGAAACAAACTTTACAGAAACATACAACCCTTATCTAAAAAACTGTTAGTTATCACCATATCACAACTACACACCGACGCGCTAGCGGAGGAACATCAATTTTCGTATCAACTGAAATTTTCCACCGCAAACTTCACTTAAACACTGCATTAGAAGCTGTTGCTATAACAACATGGTCTTCAGAACAAATCACAATATGACACTTATATATTCCTTCTTATTATACATTGACAAGCACTGAAATAGAAAACCTAATATCTCAAATTTCTGGCCCATTTATTATGTTTATTGGTAAAATAATCGAAAATGTCATTAAATACTGATATTAAATTATTAAATACAGGAAACTTTGTACATACTTTCATATTCAGTCGGGAAACTTCTCATTAATAGACTTAGTTTATGTGATCGCAAAATACACATTTTCTTATTGTCATTACTAACAATGCAGTCAAATCGGAATATACAAAAACGAGATGGAAAATCTCAGATGCTAATTGGGAACTCTTTAAACTAACTGTAAAAGGACGCACATATGTACTCAAATATTAAAATAAAATAGACGAAGACATAAAACAACTAAACCATTGCATAGTTTCATCCGCAGAGGAGTGTATCGGCAAATACAAAATTAACCCAATAAAAAAAACACATTCCCTGGTGGAATGACTTAAGCAAAAGAGCAATTCAAGAAAGCAAAAGAGCTTTAAATGAATTCCGAAAATTTCGCACTCGTTGACTGAATAAAACATAATAAAAAACAGTAAACACAATTCATGGAATCATTTTACATGCTCTATTACCAAAGATACCCCACCGACTCAAGTATGGTCAAAAATAAAGAGAATAAAAGGACATTACACATCATACAAAATTCCAGCTCTCATCATTTAGGACACAATAATTACATATGACCAACTAATCAGTGATATGCTTTTCCAACACTTTCTCAATAAATCAAATAATACTACTAATCCACATAGCGAAATTGATGCTTTTCAAACAACTTGAAATACTAATTATCCCACCAATATACTTTTCAGTTTTCAAGAACTAAACGATGCCATTTTTTCGACAAAAAGCTCATCTGCAGGATCTGACGATATTCCCTCTATCTTTTTAAAAAAAACCTTTAACTAAACAACATTTAGTCGTCCCAAAAATTATCATCACTATGAAAACAATTCCTAACGATTCCTATCAAAAATGGCCATCAATCTCTAGATACCCTAAACTCATACAGGCCTATCTCTGTCACCTGTACATTATGTAAACTTCTAGAAAAAATGGTTAATAAAAGATTACTTTGGTATCTTAAACAAAATAAAATCCTCGACCAATTTTGATCATGCTTCAGATCAAATCGATGAACCATGAACAATCTTCTTCTGCAATCAACAATTGCGACTGCGCTATCTAACACAAATGAAGTCATTGCAATCTCCCTTGGCATCGAAAGCGCTTTTGACTCTATACCGATTTCTGTAATACTAATCAAACTAAACCAGAACAAGCTATCCGGTATTATTATATTCGTTTATAAAAAAATTTCTCACAGAGCGATCCGTTAAAGTAATTACTAATGGCAAAACTTCCTCACAACACACAACCACAAACGGTGTCCCACAAGGGTCTGTCCTAAGCAGCACACTATTTCTCCTTAGTATTAACGATAGTAGTTCATTTATAAACGACCCTGTACAATACGTAATATATGCTGACGCACAAACACTTTACTACAAAACACGCTAAGTAAAATAAACAACTGGGCCCGTCAATCTAGCCTTAACTTCTCCCCATCCAAATCTAAAGTTATACATGTTACCAGAAGACAAAACACGCAATGTTCAACCATTACTCTAAATGGAAATTTTCTCCAAGTAGTAGACCAAATAAAGCTTCTCGGCAATATTTTCGATAAAAAACATTTCTGGAAACCACACATTTGAGAACTTAAGGGTAGCTGCCTTCAAAGAATAAATCTTCCTAAATTACTAGCTCATTATAGTTGGGGAGCCGATGAGGAAACACTACTAAAAATATATCAAGCTCTTATTCGCTCCAAACTTGACTACGGTAGTGTTCTCTTCATGTGTTTAAGTAAACCACTACTACGTTCACTAAATATAGTCCAAAATACTTTCCTTCGACTCTGTTTAGGAGCATTTAGATCCAATCCGGTAGAAAGTATTCATGTAGAATGTTTCGAATCTTCGCTTCGTCTAAGACGACAACAACTTCTGCTGCTTTATTTCGCTAGAGTTTTAGTAAAACCCACAAATCCTACAAGAAACCTCATCTGTAATAAATAATTACCAGTTACTAATAATCCTAGAATGGTAGCGTCCACTATACAGATGTTAATTCCTTATTTAGATATCAATCTGTTGTCGACCAGCCCTTTCACGGTCTCTCAAACTTTTACATGGAAATGTAAACTTCCAAATTTTAATATCAAATTATCCAAATGTAATAAGAATAAAATATCACCTTCCATTATCAAACAAAGATTCTATGAAATACTACATCAATGCAACTTCGATAAGATCCTTTACTCACTCAACGATGATAAAACTATAGCAATATGTACGGACACTCTGTCCTCCACGCAGTCCATAAGAAACGTACATTCTATCCACCCAATAGTTCAAGAAATCCAGATTATATGTAATCGTCTTCAAACTAATGGAATTACAGTAACAATATTGTGGGTCTCATCAAACGTTGGTATTTCAGGTAACGAAAAAGCCGATAAAGCAGCAAAACAAGCATGTTCTCTTAACGAAACAACAGACATTTAAACATCATCAGATCTAAAAAGAACACTTAAACATAAAATAATGGACCTTTGGAATGATGATTGGAAAAGAAGCAATACCAAGTTAAGCGTTCTACAACCAAACATTTTCTTCCACCAGCTCCCACCAATGAAAAGAAAGGACAAATTTATCATTCGAAGATTGAGAATACGGCACACATGCCTTACACATAAACTCCCAATGAATTTCAGTAATCGGATTTTGTGCCAGTACTGCAACACCATGACTTTCGTAGCACATGTACTACTTGACTGCCAACACTACCCAACGGCTAGAAGAAAATGCAATCACAACGTTTTACAATTTAATTTAAAACAAAATGTATTATAAAAAATGTATTGTAACTAACTTGTACCCAATGTAAAGTATTAACCATGTAAACATGAATGTAAATTGTACCTGTGTCAATGAGCATTAGCTGTCGAGACACATATTTTCGAAATAAAAAAAAATAATAAAACTTGAGTAAAATGGTTTTGTAAACAATATGGCTGTATAATTTAATTTGTTTAACGACGATTTGTATTACCCAAAACGTCTACGACAGGATAACATCAATACGCCAATTACTTCTCGTTGAATCATTATTTTACACAACGCTATTAGATTATGTTCACAAAGTTGGGTTTGAAATAGATATGGTAGAGCGTGCTTTTATTTGTGTTTGTAAATATAAGCCTGTAGAAGACTGTTCTAATTGTGAATTGGCTATATTAGCACTATTCTTGGATAACAAAATGAAACAAGGAAAGAAAAGGAATCGAATATGTCTACCTAACTTGTTAATACATTAAAAATTAGTAGGAGAATAGCGCATTCTTTATAAATAAATTTTAAAAACAAAATCATCACTTGGTTAACAAACACACTCTAAGGCAGCATAAAGTTCTTCCTCGACCTCCCCTCAGCCATATGTCTCGAAATATTTGAGAGCTTGTCAATTTCTTCTTAAACCTCTTTTTGTGTAAGGACACCTTCTTTTGTCATGGTTAGTATACAACCAATTAATAGAAATTGGATAGATACAACCTGGTGTAAACTACTACTGGGACAAATGAGTTCCATTTAGGAATTATGGTAAATTCTATATCATATCATATTGAAAATAAATAATACCGTATCACTCACCTATGTTATTTGGCAACTTAAGTAGTTATACATATTCTATTAAAAAACAGGACAGACTTTTTCTTTACTAACGTTTTATTTTTGACCAAGGTACTGATGCACGGAAGTTAACGATAATTAGATATATTGGCGGCATATTAATAGGTAAGAAATAAGGAATATCTAAAAATACTGATGCCTTCAAATGACATGGGGTTTTGGGACAAAGAGGTACCGGGAGATTCTTTTAGATTGATGAGCATAGAAGTAATGAAAGGATTAAATTGCATTTTGTTTTTGAAGTCTCTATATAATAATGACACATTTATTAAACGTCTATACGGCAAATGCATTTTCACCCTTAAGTAAGAATGCGTAGACTACCAGGCTACGGCTGTTTAAAAAAACATCTACCGTAGTTAATAAAATATTTAGTTTTCGTCAATATACTCTCAAATAACATCAAAACAAACGTGTTTACCAAATATTAAAAATAGATCTCGAACTGAACCGAAATTATCCGACAATAAAAGTTAGGCGTAATCTGTCAGATGATACATCAGTGTAAGAATAACTATTATTAGACGTGTGTTATTTGTTTACTGTTACATTGTGATAGTCAAAAGTGATCAAAATAAGTAATAAAGCACATTCGTCAAAGACTGTGCATTTAAGGGATGATAATTATAAAAAACAAACAGTTACAATATGATATGAAGGATGTGGTAGTAGTGGAAGTGAAATAGAGAATGCAGAATATGATTGTGCCATCGAAAGTGAGCACGATACAGCTTCGAAAATATCGGAAAAGAGTGACAAAGGCGCAAATATTGAGGAAGATCACTTATCTAATCGAGTTAATATGTTCGGCAAAAATCGTTTTAAATGGACGGCACAAGAAGTTGTATCTACACGAGGGAGAACTTTGAAACATAATATAGTTAACTTCCTGGTCAAAAGAATTTCCTGTTTTCTATACTGGAATTTACTGTTTTACTTTAGATGTTTGGAATTTACTGTTTTCTATACTGGAATTAACTGTTTTTCTTACTGTATGATTGAGCAAATTATTCACTGGACAAACCCTAAAATCTGTAGTTATCGACCAAAAATACAAAAGAACTGATAGAAATGAAATTCTTGATATGGATTTGTTTAAAATTAAAGCATTTTAAGTATGCTAATTTATATTGCAGTTTTCAACTCAAATCTTAAGTATATTCGCATTATTATTTCGCATTTTTCGGTATGTTATGAGTAAAGCTCGGTTTTAGCCTCATCTTCTTAGCATGTCTTCGTGTGGATAATCCTGTAGCAAAAAGCTAATTACGAATAATAACTTTTCTCTTCCAAAATTAAATAACAGATCTTATATTTAAATTTCCAGGTAGAATATGATAACCTATTAATTTGTTAACTGAAGTTGCTGTACAAATATTAAATTTAACTGAGTGTTGACGTTGCATTTTTCATGTACGGGAAACGAAATATGATATTGTAAGCAATGACATCACAAGAGACCAGGCAGATAATACTTGAGTTTATCGTCTGGCTTTTAGTTCATCATGCATACAAAGACAATTCTACAATATCGGAAAAATCTAATTTTTTAAGACAATTGGCAAACAGTTAGTAGAACATGTAGCATTTGTATTTTCTTCAATATGTATTAAAAATCACCCTGTGACTCTGCAATAGATCACCGAAGTGATCATTTCATTGTTGCGAGTTCGGATTTTTTTAAAATTCGTATTGGCTTTTCGTTTTTCATTTTTGCTATGGAAATATAGTGTATTGTAGCAGTTAAGTGTGGAGTTCAAGTTAAGGTTGGAAGAAGAAGTTTTTGAAGAGATAAGACGCGGCGTAAGTAGCCTGAAGGAACCGGCAAATTTGTTTGTAAAAATGTGAATTAGACTCAAATGTAATGTGTCAGTTTTTGTCTGAGTAATCACTGTTTTGGTTCGTGCTGTATTTAACCTGAAAGATTTGTAAAACAACGTTCCAAACAATTTTATAGATGTCCACATGTTTTAAGCAAAAGCTTGAGTTTTTAAAAAGCCAAGTGTTGAAGAATGCGTCAAGATAATCCAGTGCCCAGCTTCCATCCTCATTTTGTTTATTCACGGTTGTCATTCCAGACCATTTTTGCAGTTTGTGAGATGCATTTGTTTATTTTGCAATGAGTTTTAAGTCCAGTTTCAACCCCAGAACTTTTAAAGGAGATATATCATTCAGTGAAAATCAGGTACTTTTTTGTTAATTTTTTTTAAAGTAAAAATAGACATTTTCCATCAATAATTGCTTTCATGGCAAGTTAAGAAATTGTAATAAATAAAATTATAAATATTAGTGGCTAACTGTCATATTAATAATTATTCTTATAAATTTTTAAAAATTTATTATTAACATATGACAGTTAGCATTATTTTCTTGACATTTGGTACATACCTAACCATGAATTTAGAATTTCTTTTGTTTTGTTGTTAAAAAGGTTAACCTCTATGCATACTTCCATTTAAAAAGATATTTTTTATTTGTAATAATTAATTTCCGCTACAAAATATCGCCCATTAATAATTTAAATTCTTATAATGTCTCCAACGTCTATAGTTGTAAACCGATAGCAACATTGTAAGTTGTTTTTGTATTTTGTTAATATTATTAGGATTTGTAACTGTTTATGGTGAAATAATATTAAATATTAAATTTTTTTTTCCTAAACCAAGAGAATTATTTCCTTTAAAATGATTTTAACCTTTTTGATGTATTTTTTAGGAATGAAAAGCCTATCTTTTCATTCAGCAGGAAGATTCTTGTAAGCGGCGTCTGATTTAAATAGCTTAGGAACCTTCTTGTGTTGTTTTGTCCAGGAAATCCATGTAAGTACCTTTTTGATTTTCTTCTTTTGTAGTTGCTCTTTTCTAGTCCCTTTTTTCACTTATCTACGACCCACCTCTTCAGTCAAACCGAAAGTGGCCGTTCGCAAACGTTCTGGTTTGTTTTGCTTACCCTACCTCGAGCCCAGTAATTTCTGTCCCCACTTTTCAACTTTCTATAAGTAATACCCTATGTGGTAGGCAAATATAACCTCTACAAACTACATATGCAAAGATGGGAAACCATGAATCATATTCCAAGAGAAATAAAAATTTGTTTACGTCGGGTATTAGGTATTCAAGAAAGAACTGCATCACATCTTTTAGATGACGACATCTTTGAAAAAAGAAAAATATGAATCTTGGAAAAAAAAAATAAAAGACGAATGACTAAATACCTTTGTAATAATTGCAAAAACCGATATGCCTCCAGTACACAAAACGAGTGTGTATTTGATGCGCAGAATATGAGTAAATAGTAAAGAAAATGGTATACTTAGGCATTTGTTATCTTATGTTTAATTTGTGTATTTACTTTACATCACCTGAGAAATGCTAGATCTGTATTAGTAGTAATAATTTATAATAATTTTTTTACTATAAACCTTTAAAGTGTTACGCTTGGTTTATAGTATTCGGTTTCCAAAGTAATAATGTTTTTTTCAATTACTTTGTATTTGTATTTGACATTTATTAAAAATGTGTTATTATAAATTAATGTAATGAACCCTATATTCATTATCCCATGCGTGTTTACATATTTGAGATCTATCAAGTCCTCTATTTTTAATATAAGATTGATGTTCACTTATTCTAACATTTAATGGCCTTGATGTTCCATCTAAATAAAACTGATCGCATTCACAAGGTATTTTATAAATGCAATTTTTTGTCATTCTTTATTCATTGTTAGGTTTATTTTTAGACAAAATAGATAGATCTCAATGTGTTTGTTGTTTTGAATGTTGTTAACATGTTTAATTTATTTCCTATCTTTTTAAGTTTTTCTGATATTCCTTTTATGTATGATATTTTTGGCTCTATCGTATAAGGATTTAATGATTCCCTTTTTAATATTAATATTGTGATTTGATTTGAAATTTAAATATCTGTTGGCGTGTGTTGGTTTTCTATACACCTGAGTCTCATATCTAGGATCGTTCTTAGAGATTAAAACATCCAGGAAAGGTATTGTGTTATTATATTTCTTTTCCATGGTATTCCATTTTCAGAAAAGTGTCCAACAACTCGAATCCATGAGGTCATATTGAGAATATATCATCTACATATTTCCACCATACTGTGGGTTTTAAATTTTGTTTAAAAATAATATTTGTTTTAAAATCTTCCATAAATATATCGGATAATAAACTAGAGCCCATTGCTAGACTAAAATTTTGTGTATAGAATTTATTATTTAGTTGAAAATATGTATTATCGATACATACTATTAATAACTCCATTACAGCTGATATGTTTAGTCTTGTTCTAGTTGCTAATGTGTCATCACTTTCTAAACATTCGTAAATAAACTATGTCTGTCAAAACTTACCAAAGTATTATTGTATTTTTTATACATGTGTCATTTTTATTTGCAAATGGTTGTATATATATATATATATATATATATATATATATATATATATATATATATATATAAATATATATATATATATATATATATATATATATATATATATAATAAACCGAGAGCTAAGATTAATACTATTATAAAAATTAATATTAAATTCACGAGTCTTCTGGGTCGATATCCATTGGGCCGAGCTTTCGACATTCTCTCTGATGTCTTCTTCAGGGCTTCCGAGGTCTCAGTCTCCTGAGCCATCAGACACTACTACACTCACTAATCATTTCACTACAGTAGTATCAATCTTATACAAGTAGTAACATCAATCTTATATAAAAAATAGAGAATTTGATAGATCTTAAATGTGTAAACACGCATGGAATAAGGAAAATAGGGTTTAATGGAATGATACAAATATAGCACTAAAAGAAACGGATGATAAAAAGAGAAAAATCAAATAAGCGGCTCTAATTATGCTAAATAAGGCCAATTGTGTCGCAAATTCCTCTGCAGAATGAAGTAGGATCTGGTTACCCATAATAAAAGAGGAAGTTATTAAAAGGAAAATACCAGTATTAGTAAGTCAGTAACATATAGAGGATACATATTTATGTTTTTCAAATAAAAAAACATATAAAATCAGAGTTTGATATTTATTGAAAATAAACCAAATGTACGACCAAATACTTACCATTTCGGGATAGTATTATGAGATTTTTTCCCTGGTTTTTCCCCTTATAATTTACTATGGAATCATTAACAGGAGATTTTTACTGTCATCATGACATGTGTTTGTCTCTTTTAATACGAACAACATGATTTTTTCTCGGATATTCTCAAGTTAAAGTTGATTTCATGTAATCGAATGAACTATCGTACAAGTACAGTCGTCCCAGAAACGCAACTCAACAATATTGGCAATATTTTAAAGTCGTCTACCTTAAAATATATAATGATTGTCTGAATTGTCGATATAAATGAGTCAGATAAAATTAAGTTATTAGAAGAATTTTTCACCAAGTACCAAAAAAACAAAATTTGTTTAATTTACTAATGTTTTTATTTTGAGAACGATTTCCGAAGTGAAAATTGAAACGTCAATAAACTTACTTTAACCTTTAATTGTGGCTTATTCCCATTTAAATAGTAGTTACTTTAAAATGCCACAATAAAATAGCTTCACAACAATATCTAACTGAATTTCTCAGAAAACGTTCAAAAATTTGTTTTTATTTAGGGTAGTCTCACAGACGACATGTCAGTAATTATGTTTCAATATTTATAATATGTCAGTACCTAAGGGTTAAAAGTGAAATAAAATCGCTCTTTTTAAAGCTTATTATAATATACGAGAAACATTTCAATGGAAAATATAAACATAAAATAACCATAAATGTGTCTTCAGCTTATGTAATAATAGTAACATAACCCTAATATTTCATTAGAAGGTCATACGGTTGTTCCGCCCACTATATCGTTGAGGCTGTTAGGTTAATTGGAAACGTATTTCACCCACAATCAAAATCCAATAATCCTTGCAGCTCTCGAGGATAAACCTTACAAACTACATTAATTTGAAAACTTTTTTTCGCGATTTCACCCGTAGCTAACACGCACAAAATTAATGAACAAACTAAAGTTGTACACCTTAAACACCAAAACTTTAATACAACCAATAATTTGTAATTCCGCTCCCTACACTACGGATTTCAAGTGATAACAAGTTTTGTAGCCGATTCTTAGCTACAAAACAACTCCGAACAAGAAACAAAATATATTTTAATAATCTAAGAGAACTTCTCTCTGAATAAAACTTAAGTGTTATGTCTGAAGTTTCCTTAGTCTTTTAAGGGATTTACTCTTATATTTGTTGGGTCTCAACTTTTATTTAAGTTTGTCTTTAGTAGCTTTAACAGCTGTTTAAATTACTTGTTACTTCGGCACTTAAAGGTAGTTAGTATTCTACACATTTACCTTATATTTCGTATTTATAAATTGACTACAGCGTTTTACGTAACGCTTTCGTGTAACATCAACACATTCATAAATTTTCAGTATACCGCTGAATTCTAATAGTTTATGTTACACGAATTTACTTTTACGAAAATCCTTTTGACAAACATCAATGACAAATTTTAATATTTTTTTGGATTTACCCAACTTTTTTTATGTCTTTTATTGATCAATAGTTTATATAATGTCCATTTGTAGACTGAAACGGTATGGTAATCAATCGGAGAGCAGCTGGTAAATTACTTTAGTAACCCCATGTAAAGAAATATTTTTTTTTCAGTCAGCAATCATAGTATCTTCTTCTTCTTTAGGGCCTTATCCAGTCTGGATATTGGTAATCCTCAAAGCATTCACGGTTGTGTTGACCGCTCATCTAAACCGTTTAACAGAGGTCATTTCAAATGACCATTATCAGAGATTTCTCTTCTCCTTCTGCCAAATACTTTACCCTGCATGACGAGTTGACAAATCGATGTCTCTCTTTGTTGCGCATTACGTGGCCGTAATTCTTAATTTCCAGTAGCCTTTGTGTTGTGGCGGTGTCGGGTCTTGTCTCTGAGGCATATGTCATTATTGGCCTTATACTGGTTTTATAAATTCTTGACTTCATCTCAGTGTTAATGTGTTTGTTTCGCCATATAGTGTTATTAAGGCATCCTGAAAGTCTATTTGCTTTTTGTACTTGATCTCCATTGCTAGACGGTGTAATTCCCCGGTATTTTATTTCCATTACTAATTCAATACTGATGCCATCTCTATGCCATTTCTATTTTACATCTGGTTGGTTCTTTGCTGCCTACTATTGTTTTAGTTTTCTGAAATAAGATTGTCATATTAAAGTTTTAGCTCTTATGTTAAATCTGTGGACCAGTATTTGTAGAATTACTTTATCTTTAGTTTTCAATATTGCGTCGTCTGCGTAACAGAGTCTTTTTATTTTTTTGTTTCTCATTTTGTATCCTCTTACTTTGTTAACGCTTTTGATGATTTGATCCGTTTTAATTGCAAAGCATGGGGCTCAATAAATTTCCTTTGTCCCTTTTCGCTGCATATTTCTATACGTTCTGTAAAATGTCCATCTATTCTGACTTGTATTTTGTTGATATTTTTGATAGTTTTTATGTTTAGGGTAACTTCTCTATTATACAGAAGATGGATTACATCTTTGAGTCTTACTCTGTCAAACGCTTTATTAGGCCAATTAAACACAGAATTGCGAGTCTATCATAGTTTACGGCATGCCCAATAATTTGCTTTATAACGAATATTGCATCTTTACACGATCTTTCGGTACAAAAACCCTGTTGTTCATCTGCTAAACTTATCCTTTGATTTATTAGCAGTTGTAAAATTTTAGTTGTAAGTTTAAGAGTAGTATTTAAGAAGTTTATACTTCTGTAGTTTCCTAGTTGTTTTTCATCCTCTTTTTTGAATAGTAGAATTAGTTCGCTCGTTCTACATTCTTGCGGTATTTTATTGTGTTTTATAATTGTATGAACAATTGTTATTGTTAATACAATTTATTATATATATTTTATCATTGATATTTTAATAATTTTTTTGGTGTCCCGTCTTTACCTGGTGTTTTTTTATTTTATAGCTTTTCAAGTATTTTTCGAATTTTCTGAACATTTATATTAAGTTTTTTATTTGTGGTAATTTCTGGTGTTTCTGGTTCTAGCGTCGTTCTTCCTCTGCATAAAGCTTTTTTAGGTAGTCAATCCACGTATCCTTTTCTATGTGTTTTGGTTCTATTAGTTCCTTTACCTCCGTTCTTTGACATCTGATGAAGTGCCATATCTCCTTTTGCAGACCGTCAAAATCTTGTTCCATTTCCTTTGAAAAGCGTCCCCAGTGATCATTTTTTATTTTTCTTGCAAATGCATGTGTTTTGTTTATAATTGTCTTGTCATTTACGGTATGCCTCTTGTGTTAGGGTTGACATGTATTTTAAGAAAGCTTTTTCCTTTTCTTTAAATTTTTCCTTCACTTATGCACAAATTAAAGTTCTTCCCATTGGAAACGATTTATTTTTATTTATATTTCTGACACCAAGAACTGTCTTGGCCAAGGCTAATATATTAGACTTAATTTTTGCCCAGCTGTCTTCGACTCCATCACTTTTTGTGATATATGTGTTTCTGGTTTTTCCGTTATTCTTTTTTGAAACAGGTATCTGGTGGAGTCATCCTGTAAGCTTTCGACTTATCTTTGTGGTGTATTCTGGTGTTTTGTTATCACATATACGTGTTTTTGTTTGGATTTTGCAGAATACCAATTTGTGATCACCTCTTATTTCTGCTGATGTTAGTGCTCTTTCATCCAAGATTTGAGAGAAGTGTAACTCTATATTCGACAGAGTGTGGTATATCATAGATCTTTGTCTCTACTGCTTTTAAAAGTGTATTTGTATTATTCTTTGTGAGGGAAAAATGTATTATTAATACGTGTTTCATTTATGCTGCAGAGGTCCGTCAGAAGGTCTCCGTTTTTATTTCTGTTATTTTCATTATATCGCTATATTATTCCTAAAACTATATCATTGCCCATATAAACGAGGAGAGAGTTAGCACCTTACTGATAGACTTTAAAACTATACAGGTACATCTCGAACTTACGGTATTTAACTAAGTTAAGCAAATCTTTTTCTTTTCTCATGCGCTGAAGGACTTTGATATTGGTGACATTCCACATAATATACCTTCAATTTCCTTCGCTAGATCCACATTTCTAAGACTATGATCTTATTTTCAGTGACTTGTGTCAGTGTCCAAGCTTCGACTCTGTTTAGGATCACCGGAAGAACCATGCATCTTGGTCTCTAAATTCAGTTTACTGCAGCACAGTAAGGATCTCATCTTGGTAAATGTGGATCGTACAATCTCTACCCGATCTTATTGTAAGTTATTACCAATTACCTCCCCGGGATCTATATTTGCACAGGCCGTACGTTTTAATTACAGTACTCACGCGGTTCAGTAATGTTTGTAGATCAGTTATGCTGGTTGATAGTAGCAAAATGTCGTTAGCGTAAATGAGAAGATTGTTGATCTATTTTCTGAGTTTTATCTCTAGGTTCATGAGGGATTTATGAAAATTTCTTTAGAGTATATATTAAAAAAAGTAGGCAAGAGAACACAACCCTATCCTACTCCTAGCATGACCTTTACCTGTTCGGTCAACTTGCTTTCGACTATCTCGTGCTTATTATCCTACTCGTCTATTATTGCTCTTTGTAGGTCGGCGATCATCTTTTAGTGTTTGCAATGGCCGCAACTGACTTCACGGCTTTTTACAAGTAGAACGTGCAAAGTGAAAAGTGGTTCTCGTGTACTCATGGATTGGGGAAATCCAAACTAAATTTCAACGTCATTTTCTTCGAATTTTTTGTAAATCTTTGCAAGTATGATTTAAATAAAAAATTTAAGTGCATGACCCATACCGCTAATACTCCAAAATTCCTCGCACGTTTTAGCAGATAGTTGTTTTGGCAGTGCTACATATTATGACAAGAGCCATTTCTCTGTAATATTACCTAAATCTTGGATAATATTGTAACAGTTAACTTAATTTTTTTGTAGTCCCTTTACCCATCACCTCCAGTATTTCATTAGGACCTCTGGTTTGACTATGCTTAGACTATATTAAGGGTGCTTTTACCGTATTCTCAAGTTATTGACGAGGCAGTCATGCTTTTAATTTCTGAACGACTGCCTCAGTAGTCAGGGAAAAGTAGTTTAATACATATGTTCCAGGTGACCATCTTCTTATTAACTGTCGTATCTAGATTCCCGTCTTTGTCCGTGAGCAGAGTTGTGGATCTTTTCATGTATTGACCAGTTGCTTTTAGAATCTTTCGATTGCTATTGTTATGGTTGTGTTTCATTTGGAGCTCTCTCCTTGGCCTCCTTAACTTTTTCTTGATTGTTTTATCAATTCATTAAAATTTCCTTAAGTCTTTGTTCTTAATCAATTTCTTTTGGTCTATTATGTGCAAAATGTCATCAGTCATCCTTTCTTTATTCTTTACTATTGTTCTCTTTCTCAGATGTTTTTATTTTCAATTTATCACTCCGTCTTTGATATATAAATCTATTTTCTTTTTACACTCTGTACTTGATGTCTAGTGGTTTCTAGCTTTTCATCATTGTATCCTTTATGTTCTGACTAAATACATCGTCTTTCAGGGTATTATATGCAATTGAGATTCTTTACGTATACTCTTGACGAGTTTTATTAGTTTCACTTCTACCTAACCCAATAATAAATTTTAATCTGATGGAACGTCTGTTTAGGGGTAGATTTTCACCGATGTCAAACTGTTTTTAAATCTTTTGTTAAGGAAATAAAGTCTATTTGGTTTTTAATGATATTGTTGGCAGTATCTGTAGCTAACTTCTATGTATGAAGTTGTTAGAAAGGAAGTCTATGGCAAGTGTTGAAAAATACAAAATCTTCTTCCCGGCAAAATTGGATATGTCGATTTTCTCTCTTGTCTTTCTTGCCTAGATGATGTTCACGAAAGATATCCCCTATTCTACTTTTGCCAACTTTGGCAATAAAATAGCGTAGGATAATGGTAAGCTTATTCTTTATGGTACATTTAAGTGCCTTGTGAACAAGTGCGTAAAACTCTTCGATGTCCTTTTTTAGCATGTCTGCTGTCGGAGTGTAAATTTAGATGATGTTGGTATTAACCGACATGCTCGGCAGCTTAACCTGAATGACTTGGTCCAAGAATTAAAGGATGATGAGTACAGTATTTGTGGTCCTTTTGCTTATTACTACCGCTAAGTCATTTTAGTAATGTGGTTCGTCATCAGATATGTTTATCAGATCGATCTTTAATCTTTCAATTTCGTGGATGATAGTGTGTATTTTTTTCCCTTTAAACATACCTCGGACATTACGAGTAAACATTTTTTGATAATTTCACATGCACACTTTGTCTCAACGTTTAAATAATAGGATTTTGTAAGATGATAACCAGCGAAGACATTCGTTTCGTGCCCTTTCTCCCCCGCCTAATCTTGTTATCCAAAATCCATGATCAGTAGCTTCTCTAATTTGGTGTACATCCACCATTATAAATGTAATAAGAATTACTAATGGGGTAGTTTCTCGTTGCTTCCCTTATTGGATTATCACAACCGGTTGACTTGTAAAAGAAGTAGGATTGTGAGTATGTAGTATAGAATAGAATAGAAATATGCTTTACTGTCAGCATAATTTTTTGGACAAAGCTTATAAGAAGTCAAAAAAATAACAATAACAATTAAAATTTACTAAAATTATATAAATCGTCAATATCAGAAAATAAAACATAATAAAATATACAATCCATTGCAAAATTTCACTTAATTGCAAATTGCATAATAACACCTTACGAACTAGTTTACGAATAAGTTTAAGCTGCTGCATTTGATACCCAACTATATAATAAAACTTTGTTGCTTGTACAGACATGTACTGTAATTTCTTAGATATTCGTTAAGAAACTCTTTTCCCAAATAATATGGTCTTTCAAATCGATTTACGGGACTTACGGAAAGAAGTTGTAGATTTAAATTGCAAAGAGAGATGGTTGTATAATTTTTTTGCCAAATATAATTTAGGTTTCTTTACTAACTCAGTGGATGCGATCGGTAAATACACATCAAAACTTGAATTTCTGGTGGAGTAGTCATGATTAAGTCTTGCTGGAAAAACATGTAGGTGTTTACGAATTAAGCACACAGTTTCTAGAAAATATAGAGGGGGAAGAGTTAAAATCCCGTGATTTTTAAAGAAGCTTCTACAATGTGTTATTCTACTAAGGCCAAAAAAATAACGTATTGTTTTTTTTTGTAATTACCATCAAATAGGGCCGCTGTACTAGAACTCGAAAAAGGAAGGCCATATCGAAGACGAGACTCGAACAAAGAAAAGTATGTTATTTTGGAATATGCTAAATTGATTTTCTTCGAAACAGACCTTATTGCATAGTAGGTTGAGGCTAGTTTCTTACTTAACAAATCAATATGAAGGAACCATTTAAGGTTGCTGTCTATAAAACTTTATATCTAAACTATCCTCCAACAGTGATCCCGCTTAATCAATTATTATTCGTCGAAAGAGAAGATTTGATTTTTTCAAGATTTGAAACCAAAAATATTGATTACTGTTACTCGAGCTCAAAAAAGACATTATAAACTTATAATGAGAGTAGAGAAACAGAAAATTAAAGCGAGTTTGAATAAATAAGTAATATAAGCGAATGAAAGGACTGTAAGGTAGTAGTCTGTGAGACTTCCAGCCAACAAAAAGTTACTGTATATGGAAGTAAGAAACAAAACGAAAGCAAAGGCAAACTGAAAAACGGATTATTCAGGGCAAATATATTAGCAAAAGTGAGCTGGATTGTAAAAGCAAGATATTAAAGATGCAGAGATCCAAATACTTTAAAAAATCTAACTTCACCCAAAAAGTTTAAACGTAAAGAGATCATTAGATGGTCAAACAAAGTTTGTGAAAACCTGCCTTAACGTGGTCTTTCCAGTCTTTGCCCGAAAAAAATTCTCAAAACGACCACTGAGCGAGAAAATTGGAAACTTCGTCCGAATCAATTTATGCTAAGATAATATTAGATAATATAATAAATGGGCATTAAATACATGTTTATTATTTATTATTAATGTGTTCTTTATAATTATTTCACGTTTAATTTTTAATACAATACACAAATGGAATTTTCCATTAAACTTATATAATTTCTTAACTTTCTTACACTTCTTTCTTAAACTTGCTCATTTATTTGTTTTGTTTTAGGAACGACCATTCGACAACAGACAAAGAGTTGGAGAGCTGAACATAAAGCGGCGAGAACTCTTGGCATTATAATGGGTGCTTTTTTGTTTTGTTGGCTTCCTTTTTTTCTATGGTAAGAATTTTGGTTAATCTATGTAATGTTATTATAAAAAATTATTGTTTTATGTCCTTATTCGTTATATTTTGACATTTCACAAACTTATTTTTCTGTGCACTTAAATTGAAGAAAGAAGATTTAATATATCATTACTTTAAATAACACTGAGATATTCAGAGACTATAAATAAATTACCAGGCCCACGTGGAATATTAAAGAGGTTACTGTCATTACTATCAAAAAATAATCTGTGCCGTTAAGAATAATTTAGATGTCTACCAGGAATTTCAAAATATAGGTTCACAATGCATTGGTCTTTAATACTTCCGAAACAGCACTATCAATATTAATAGAACTATCGAAAACTTTTCCAAGCATCACTCGGACTTCTGCAATACAACAATGCCCACGCTATCCAGCTCCATAATAACAAATATCTGCTTGGACGACTTAAGTTAATAAAACCTTTTGATTTAGTTAAGAGTCAAGTAAAAAGGTAACTATTGACGATAATATTGTATTCAACGCAGAATAAGATATCACAAAACACAAAAATGGAATAGCAATAACTGTAACAAAGAACACGGACAAATATGTAAAAAAACTTAGTTTTATCCTCAGACATGGGTCCATCCATTATATCGAGACTCCTGACCGAGCTAACGATTAAATAGATTTGCGCTATCAACAGGAGACCTGTTCTCGAATGGAATAGTTAAATGTTAATCTGAAGTAAATAAAAAAAAATTAATTAATATTATACTTGAAAACAAAAAACTCATCAGATTTGTGTGAATTTAAAAACAGTTCAAAAATTATTCTTATAACCGATTTCAACAACGATTCCTAAATAGTTAATAATTACCAAGTGGGCTTGAGTACTTCCTAACTCTAAAATGAACTCCACCATACTATACGCTAAGAATTGCCTAAACCGCTTAAGCATTACCTTATGGTAGGATACATTCTGCGATCTCCTGAAACATTTTAGGTATTACTTGTTATATCGTTGAAAGTGAGGTTATGTTTTTACAGTTCTGACTAATGTATCTGTAAAGTCAATAACTTGCTTCTTACTTTAATTTGTTTGTTGTTATTTGGAATTATTTGCGTTTTTGTATTGTTTTATATTATAAATGTGTTGCTTTGTAACTATTCATAATAAGGAAGTACTACAATTTATCGAAAACCTGGATCGGTTCGAATTGTCATCTGATTTTGAAAAAGAAATAAAAAGAAGACCTGCAGTTATCACGAATCTACCAAATTATTTTTAGACTTTGGACGATGTGGATTTTTTTCGACGGTTTCCAATATCAAAACTAACATTTTTATATGTGTTGAAACAAATAGAAAATAATTTGGACTTTATTACAGACAAGTATGTGCAAATTTAAGTACATAATGTTAATATATTACATTTTATTTCTTTTTCAAAAACAATTCTTTATCACCCATAAATTAGCTATTGCAAACGTTGCGATTTTATGCAACTGGAATTAAATTGTGCAGTCAGCGCCTCTCAGGCATGATCTTTGGCTTTATTTGAAGCAACCATCTATTTTTGTCATTAATTTGGGTTGGATGCTGTTTAATAAAATTAACTTATTTTAATTTTTCGTCATATGTGAAATTTACAGCACTTTCCTTTTCTTCTATTTCACTATACATATACAAATAGCTTACAAAACTGAACAAACTTAAATTACAAGTAACTAACTACTAAATAAAATAACTATAACATGACAAAACTGAATTGAATAAAACCAACTTGGCAAACAAACAATTCAATAATAACAAATAGAAAAAGTAAGGTTATGACATCTTATTCCTCTTTTAATTTAAAAACGTACCCGAGTTAATACCTAAGAAAGGATTTCCTAGATAAGCAGTTCTTTTAGTTATGAAACGCTATTTTTTCTAAGTATTGACTTAGGAAGTTCCTTTAAACTTCGACAAGAATTACTTTTGAAGGCAACTGTTTATGTATCGTTGGTGAAATCGGCATGTGTTCAATGAGAAACGGACCAGGATTTGACAACTATATAGTTAGTTAACAAATGCAAAATGTAAACAGCTAGCCAATGCCAATCCAGTATCCATTAAACCAAATACATTCTTACCTACTAATGCAAACTCCAAACAACACACGAGGTCAACTTAAAATTAACAATAAACAGGGTTATCCACAAATCTCTTCACAAACACCAGGTATGTACAAAATGCAAATAAGACAACCCACAACAACTTCCACCAATATATACACGACCAGTTTGCTTAAATGATATATCATGTGAATATGATGGTGAATGCTGTACATTAGAAATTATAGATATTAAAGCTATTTTAGTAACAATGTATAGAACCAAAATTGGGAATTTTAATGTTTTTCTATACCCATTTGAAAAGTAATTGGTGTTTTGCTCTACTAATTTTTTAGAAATAATAATAATTGGAGATTTCAAAAAGCTTCTAATGAACTAAAAAGTTTCTGTGATCTAATTTCTACTTTTGGCTTAACCATAAAGATTAATGAATTTACTAGAATCATAACTAGATTAGCAACTTGTTTAGATAACATCTTAACAAACCTAAGCAGTGAGATAGTTGGTTGTGAAGTTGTAAACCCATGTCTGTATTTCTGATCATCTTGCTCAATTGCTCTACTTAAAAACAAAATATGGAAAAGTCATAGTGCTAATACATACAGAAGACATATAACAAGTAATGGCATTCTGATGTTACAACAGTCGGTAAATAATGTTGACTGGGATTCAGTTGTTTCTCTCAAAACATTATTGCCTCAATTAGGTGAATTAGCTCAATTTATTACCATGTATGTAAAGTTAACTGAAATTTATTTTCCAATAAAAAAATAACTCATAGTAAAGCTCCAATTTCTTGGTTTGATGATGAATTAATAATGCGAGAAAATCTTTCTGCGGTCAAGATAATTGCTGTTGGTACTAAGGAATATAGTGAGTATAAAAAGTTTAAGAAACACATAAATCAACAATATCATTAACGAAAAAACTAGCTTATGAGAATTTGTTTTTCAGTTCAGAAAATATATCTCGTGATAGTAGAAAAGATATAAATTATTACAAAAATAAACTTAAAAAGAAAAGATTCTGTCAAAGCGCGATTACATTAAATGATTTTAATAATTACTTTATTTTAGTAGCTAAACATATTAGAAGTCCTTTTAATTCCACATATAAAAATGTAGCCATAGATTTTTGAAAGATGTACACTCTCCTTGCAACTCTTTATTTTTATTTCTTGTTAGCGATACTGAAATCAGGAATGTATTGCATATATTGAAAAATTCAAAATGCACGGATTTTTTTTCTTAAACAAAAAAATTATTGTGGAAACAATCGATATAATTATTGACAAATTAATTGTTCGACTCAAGGTTCAATATTAGGACCCACTTTGTATCTTATTTATCCAAACGATTTATTTAACTACACTTTTCCTATAAAATGTGTTTGCTTATTAACTCTCATTAATACTGAGATTAATCAGCATAATTAAAAAATAGTGATACCCAGAAAGCAAAAAACTAGTTTTTACATAATAGTCTGAAGGTAAATGAAAAGAAAAATTAGAATTTCATTTTTAGTTTCGATTGGAAGTATATCTCAAAAAATAGTGTTAAACTATTAGGAAACTTTCTAGATAATAATTTGGATTGGAGCGCTCATAGAGATTACTTAAGTTCTAGACTTGCTACAAGTATATTTTTTAAACGCAACTTAGTTTATATGATTCCCAAAAGTACCCTTAGAATGTGCTTCTTTGCACTATTCCATAGACATCTACATTACGAATTAACTGTTTGGGGTAATTTTTGTCAGGGAAATTGAATTTTTAGACTACAAAAAAGAGTAGTGAGGATACTTGCAATAGCAGAGTGTAGGGGACACTGTCAACCTTTATTTCTGGATTAAAGTACTATGCCTCTACCTTCACTATATATATATATATATATATATATATATATATATATATATATATATATATATATATATATATATATTGTTATGCTATTTAAATTGTATTATATTGCTTACTTAGGAAAAATCCTGTCTATATTTATTAAATGATCTAATCTCCAATTAATCACAATAAATCAGCATTAATTAATTACAATCTCAGGATATTATATTGTACTATTTACCTTTGATCGTGGATTCAAAATATTTTCCAATTGGCTTTCTAATCGGGATAGGTAATATGACCTGAATAAAATACATAGAATTTCAACTGAACTATATGTGAGATGTCCTTTATTTTAATGAAATTTTATATAACAATCAATCCTGTAATATTTGCAATATACTAACTTTAAATATATGAGAAGTTGTTTTCTATCATGGACCCAAATGTTATTTTACATTGATTTTTAATATGTGTTATAACTAAGCTCATTTTATAATTCTTTTTTCTTTAAGTGATCGCAAAATTAACTGTCTCTATTATTTATTCAATTTATTTAATTAATAAATGAAAATCACACTCCGGCTCTAATGAAAATTGACTGACCTTTCCTTCTCTGCCGTTGCAATTCTATGGCCACGCCACAACAAAAAAAATCCTTTCTCTGCTTCTGCTCCTATTGTGGTCCAGATGACGTACACCTTTCTCCTATCTGTCACTGTATCTGCAACCCAACAACTCGTGTTAGTCTATGCAGCCTCCCTTTGAGCCAATCTCCGCGCCTGTTTACAATTCCAAATGTTTCCGGCTTTGTCTGCTATTAAAATTCTTATACCCTTTGGTTTTCTATCTCTCTGTACCCCGTTCCTCACACTGGTCAGCTTTTACACAGCAAATAAACACACCCGGTAAATTTCGTCTTCGGAACTTCAAACAAACACAAATCACAAAGCTCCTTCCTTCTTGGACGACTGAAACTGACTAACCAACTTTTTTTTCTCTCTCCTCTCTCATAGCCAAAAACCGCCACCTCCTTGCATTCAAAACTTGACCAATAAAAATCATCCACCTCTGTGACGTATATCATTACCAAACAACTCTCTCTATAAAACGTCATTCGGGTAATTCCAGAAAACAACCTTCTTTAATTATTCTAACTAAATCTATCTGCTTTACAAATATTTCTTACTAATAGCTACAAACGATACCTGTTTCTCAATTCAATGTCTTTTGTTAATAAACTTTTACCGATATAATCTTTCGGGGAGAAAAAACCACCGCAAATCCCGGTCTATTGTTTACACTTTCTATATACACTTTTATTCCGGGTAAATCCATTCCACAATAACCGACTTATTTAAATTTCTTATCGATAATATTTGAAAGTCTTGTCTCTGAGGCCTAATGAACAATTCTTCGAACAACTTAAAATACATATTTTGTCTTATACAGGATGTCTGAAAATTTATATGCCCGTGTCTTTATGAAATATCAATAATTTTAATTTTTATTTAAGTAATAAAATTTGTATATCGGTTTTTTATTGCTTATGGACATTCAAAAATACAACAAATCCCCGCCTTTGTAATCGATAAAATTTATCAATTTATGCAACTAAATTTTCTCGAGGCAAACTAAACGCACTTCCTGTATGCTAGCTGTACTTATGCTACGTATTATCCTATCCTACTATCTACTTTATACAAATTTAAATCTTCATTCGTGATATTTATATACATCATGGATATTATAAATACCTCTGATCTTTTCAGAATCCATATGTTTCAACTCATAGCTGTTTACTCCATCTTCGTTGTTTACTATGTATGGCCCTTCGAAAACAGGCATCAATTTTGCGCAAATACCGGTCTGAAGATTTGACACTCTTAATGCTCTTACCATTACTTTGTCACCCTTTTGGAAAGTTACTGGTCTTCGTTTCCTATTATGACCCTGTCTCTGGATGTATTTCTCATTGCTTCTTCTTAATCTCCTCTGAACGGTTTCTATAACCTGTCGATACTCTCTTTGTTCTGGATCTTCCCACGGTCTTATCGGCATGACGCCTTTCATGATGTATTCTGGTATTTCTTTCGTTACTGTACTTGGCATGGAATTTAGGTATATCTCTATTTCTCCCAATTTTCTGTCCCATCGCCGATGTTGACCATCCGTTGCAATGCGAAGAAATTTCGTTACCTCTTGTATAAATCGCTCAGAAGGATTACTTTGGGGATGCCTGATGCTTACAAAGTTCGTCTCGATTCCCCGTTCTCTAAGCTGTCCCTTGAAACGATCATTTCGGAAGTACGTTGCATTGTCTAGTAAAATTTTTCTTGGGGTTCCTACCGTAGCGATGAAATTGTCTATTTTTCTCAATATTTCTTCCCCTTTTGTGGTGCGGCAACTATATAATTTTACGTATTTTGAGAACACATCCACCATCACCAGAATATGCTTGTTCCTTTGCGTGGTCACAATTAGATCGCTTAACATGTCGATGGCTATAATGTCCAGGTTGTTCCGGGATACAATGCTCTTTGCAATATTTTCGTTTTTAAAATTCCTGCTCTTGTATTTCTGGCATACTTCGCATTTCTGTGTGATCTCTTTTGCAATGCGGTAATCTTGTCGACTGATGTAGTTTTCCCTAAATACAAGCCATACCTTTCTACTGCCAATATGTCCATTTTCCTCGTGTAGTTTCTTGATGATTCTTTCTGCCAATGTCGGTGTCACTAAATATAATTCCTTTCCGTCTATTCTCTTAAAAAATATCTCGTTTTCTAGCTCTGCTCTTCTCTTTTCTCTTTCTTCTAGGCCTTCCTGGTCGGTCCTTATCTCATTTAACGAAAATATCCCTTCGTCTTGTGTCAATATATTCAATCCCACATGTAATGTAATTGTCTCCTTTTTTCCTGTATCTTCGTCCCGTGTTAAAGCGTCAGCTATTATGTTGTCTTTCCCTTTGATGTATCGAAATTGGAAATCATACTCTTGTAAGAGCAGAATGCCTCTGTGTATTCTGTTATTTACAAATCGATTCTTCATGATGTGTATCAATGCTGCATGATCCGTTTCGATGGTGAATTTAGCTCCCAATAAGTAAAACCTTAATTTTTTTACGCAAAATAGTACACTGGCGAATTCCAACTCGGTGACACTGTATTTTCTCTCATGTGTTTTAGTCACTCGAGATATAAAACATATCGGAACCTCTTGGCCGTTTTGTATTTGCGACAACACTCCTGCAAATTTCTGTATCGACGCATCCGTACGGAGTATAAACGGCAAATTGTAAATAGGGTGATATATTTTTGTTCCTTTAGCAAATTCTTGTTTCAATATTTTAAAAGCTTCCTCCTGTTCTTCTTTCCAATTCCATTTTGTCCCTTTCTTTAACAATTTTATTAAAGGAATTTCTTTTTGGCTTAAATCGGGAATTAATTTCTTGAAATAATTTATCGTACCGAGAAACCCTCGCAATGTTTTTAGATTTGTTGGTCTTGGGTATTCGTCGATGAGCTTTACTCTGTCCTCGGCTAGACTTACAGTTTCGGTGTCAAGTTTGAAACCCAAATAAATCACTTCCTTTTGAAAAAATTGACATTTTTCAATGTTTAGTTTTAATCCCGCTGTGTCCAATTCTTTCAAAATTATTTTGATATGTTCCATATGACTCTGCATATCTTGTGAAAAAATTAATAAATCGTCGATGTAATGGACGATGAACTCTTCATGGTGATTCAAAATGGTATGCAAAGCTCGTACAAGTGCTGCACAGGCGCTTTGTAATCCAAACGGAACTACCTTAAATCGGTATACTATACCATCAATTGAAAAGGCAGTGTAGTTTCTACACTTTTCAGCCAAAGGTATTAACCAAAAACTATGCTTTAGATCAATTTTTGAGAAAATATGTGATCCCGTGATTCTTCCAAAAATGGCCTCGATATTTAACGGTGATTCATATTGTGATACTGTGTGTTGGTTGATATTTCGGGCATCTAAACAGAGTCTTAACTCTCCACTGCTCTTCTTCACTATCAAAATTGGGTTAATATAGGGTGAGTCACATCTCTCAATGATTTGATCTTCCAACATTTTTTTGATTTCTTGCTTTACTTCTTGCCGATACTTATAAGGAATTGGATAAGTCTTCGATCGAAAATTTCCCAAGTTTTTCACCTCAAATGAGTGCTCGTATTTTGTGGCCACTCGGTTTTCCTCATTTATCAGCGTTTCATAGTCTCTTAAAATTATACGCAAATCATTTTCTTTGCCTTCTCCACATATCAATTTTTTGTCTCTCCCATCAAATTTTTCGCACATATTCACCGTGTACTCCGTGTCTTCTTCAAAAACCACTGTCTCCATTGTGTCCTTTTCATTTTCCTTTGTTTTTTTTTGTTGGGCTCGTCTCTTCTTTTGAGGAATCCCAAGTTTTGCTTTCATTTCTTGTCAAAATTTTTCCATCTTCTTCTCCTGAGCTCGTCTCATCTTTTGAGGAATCCCAGGTTTTTTTTTCTTTGATCTTTTTCAGACCTTTTCCCCTCTTTCTTCCTTTTCCTTTCTTCGTCGCCAGGTTCATTTCCACCGTTTGTTCTTTCTCTGATTCGTCCGTAATTTGTTTCTATTGTTCCTTATCCTGTTCTTCTTCTTTTTCCTTTGTTATTTTCATCGTATTGGTTTTGAAGTCGATCACTACATGTTTTTCCGTTAATTCGTCAACGCCTACAATCATGTCATGTGACATATTCGGCATTATTACACATTGAAGTGCATACATATTTTTTTTCAATCGTACCATTACTCGTATACCTTCATTTATTGTTGCCAATGTCCGTTTATTTGCGCCCACTAAATTCACCCTAGGTATTTTATAAATTAGACTTGTTAAATTTACTTCTTCGATTAATTTTCTGTTGACCAGTGTTATTTCAGAGCCTGTGTCTATCATAATTTTAATTGGTTTCTCATTTATAAATCCATCCACAAATTTTAAATTAACTCCATTTCTCTTTTCATTGTTTCCTGCCCGTTTAATAAATTCCTTGGGGTGACAAAAAATTCCTGTTTGTTTCTTCGTTTTTAGTAAGCGCCTTCTTGAAAACACGCCTGTTGTTCTTCTGTGTTTTCTCTCCCGTCATCTTCTCTCTCATATTCATTTTCTTCTCTTTGCATATTATTTATTTCTCTTCTGTTCTCTTTTGGTCTATCATTCCCGTATCGGTTACCGCGAGATTCTTGTTCATTCCGTGGGTTATTGTATCTGTTTCCTTGGTATGGGCGGTTATTTCTACTCTGATTTTCCCGATCCCTGTTTTCATTCCATCTCTGGGTTCTGGGTTCATAATTCTCTCTTCCGTTCGGTCTATTTTCATATCCCCGTCTAGGTATCAATTCTCGTCTTGTATAATCTCTTCTAAAATTTTGACCTCTATCTCTATATTCTTGGTTTTCTCTTTGTCTATAATTTTCTTGCGGTCTTCTTTCTCTTCTTTCATGCCTACGTGATTCTCTCATTTGCAAAAATTGACATAAGCTGTCAATGTCCTTGTAATTTTGGAGATTTATGTGGTCTTCCAAGGTATCTTCAAAATGTCGCGATATCAACTCTACCAATTGTTCTGATGAATAATTATATTGCAAATGCTTTGCATTATTATAGAGTTGTAATGCGTACATCTTTTCTGATACGCCCATCCTCTCATGGTATTTTCCATTTTGTAACTCTTTATTTACTTGTAGTTGCTGGATTTTTCCCCAGAAATAATTTAAGAATCTTCTCTCAAAATCTTGCCAATTGTCCAATTCTTCTTCCTTGCTGACAAACCAAAGATTTGCCTTTTCTTTGAGATGGTTTCTGATGGTTTCCTTTGCTGTTGCAAACGGTCCTATGTATTTGACTTTTTCCTTTAGGTTATTTATAAAAGGCACTGGGTGTATTTTCCTTATATCCCCGCCAAATCGTACTTTTACGTCTTCTGTGCTATGTACGATGACTTCCTTTCTTTCTACTCCTCTTATCTCCATCTCTGCAATTTGTTTAAATCTCCTTTCCGTTTCTTTCCGGTCTTCTTGTCGCGCATTTTCAAATTTTATTTCTAATTCCTCCAAATTATCTTTAATTCTCATTTCTTGTTCTTTCATATTATTTTTAATTTCATTAATCTCTTCTATTTGTTGTATCAGTTCTTTCTTTATCCCCTCAACCCATCCTTTAATTTCCTGTTCATAGTTTTCCAGACGCTGCTCTATATTGCTTATTGTTTGTTTTGTTTCCCGTTGGTTTTCTTCCATTGTTTGTTTTGTTTCATCCATTATGTGTTTTGTTTCCAGTTGATTTTTATCCATTTTTTGTGACGATTCTTGTATTTGTTGTGTCTGTATTTGCATCATAGCTAATAATTTTTCTAACATCCCTGTTTCTTTTCTTTCCTCCATTATTGTAGCATTTCCTTCATTATCCGATCCTTCATCAATAATTGTTTCCTCTTCTATCTTATCCTCTTTCCTTTCTTGCGTTTTGCTTTGACTCCTTGTGGTCGACATGTTCGTTAGATTATTTATCCCCGCCAAATATGAAACTTTGAAATTTGTGCAATAATATCCCCGCCAAATATAAAATTCTACTGGTCTGTTGCAACAAACGGGACTTTTCCTGTTCAAATGTAATAACTCTTGAGTACGAGTATCAAATTTCAATATCCCACAAATAAATCAAATGGTAAAATATCAAATGTCAAAATCAATCAAATAATTCAAGTATGGTAAAATTATCAAATTTAAATATCACACAAATAAATCAATTATGGTAACCTATAAATTGTCAATATCACGAATAAATCAATTATTATGGTAAATTGTATCTTAAAAAAAATATATAAATCTTTATGTCCTCAATTTTTACATAATATTTCACTTTATCCCCGGCATATAAACTTTCAAATATCTGCTCGTCTACTCCTATCCTTTCAAATTTGCCAACTAGAAATATTTTTCAAAGCTTTACACGTTGGGGGCCATTTTGTTATGCTATTTAAATTGTATTATATTGCTTACTTAGGAAAAATCCTGTCTATATTTATTAAATGATCTAATCTCCAATAATCTTCTTCTGCTTAATTCTTCTGCTAATACTTACATATGTATATTACTTTAGCCAATATGGTTAAGTTAATTTTAAGTTTACATTATTATATCTTTTATTGTATTTTTTATACGGACTTCAAACTTTATGTAAAGTGGTCAATAAACGTTCTATCTATCTATCTATCTATCTAATCACAATAAATTAGCATTAATTAATTACAATCTCAGGCTATTTAAATTGTACTATTTACCTTTGATCGTGGATTCAAAATATTTTCCAATTGGCTTCCTAATCGGGATAGGTAATATGACCTGAATAAAATACATAGAATTTCAACTGAACTATATGTGAGATGTCCTTTATTTTAATGAAATTTTATATAACAATCAATCCTGTAATATTTGCAATATACTAACTTTAAATATATGAGAAGTTGTTTTCTATCATGGACCCAAATGTTATTTTACATTGATTTTTAATATGTGTTATAACTAAGCTCTTTTTATAATTCTTTTTTCTTTAAGTGATCGCAAAATTAACTGTCTCTATTATTTATTCAATTTATTTAATTAATAAATGAAAATCACACTCCGGCTCTAATGAAAATTGACTGACCTTTCCTTCTCTGCCGTTGCAATTCTATGGCCACGCCACAACAAAAAAAATCCTTTCTCTGCTTCTGCTCCTATTGTGGTCCAGATGACGTACACCTTTCTCCTATCTGTCACTGTATCTGCAACCCAACAACTCGTGTTAGTCTATGCAGCCTCCCTTTGAGCCAATCTCCGCGCCTGTTTACAATTCCAAATGTTTCCGGCTTCGTCTGCTATTAAAATTCTTATACCCTTTGGTTTTCTATCTCTCTGTACAACGTTCCTCACACTGGTCAGCTTTTACACAGCAAATAAACACACCCGGTAAATTTCGTCTTCGGAACTTCAAACAAACACAAATCACAAAGCTCCTTCCTTCTTGGACGACTGAAACTGACTAACCAACTTTTTTTTCTCTCTCCTCTCTCATAGCCAAAAACCGCCACCTCCTTGCATTCAAAACTTGACCAATAAAAATCATCCACCTCTGTGACGTATATCATTACCAAACAACTCTCTCTATAAAACGTCATTCGGGTAATTCCAGAAAACAACCTTCTTTAATTATTCTAACTAAATCTATCTGCTTTACAAATATTTCTTACTAATAGCTACAAACGATACCTGTTTCTCAATTCAATGTCTTTTGTTAATAAACTTTTACCGATATAATCTTTCGGGGAGAAAATACCACCGCAAATCCCTGTCTATTGTTTACACTTTCTATATACACTTTTATTCCGGGTAAATCCATTCCACAATAACCGACTTATTTAAATTTCTTATCGATAATATTTGAAAGTCTTGTCTCTGAGGCCTAATGAACAATTCTTCGAACAACTTAAAATACATATGTTGTCTTATACAGGATGTTTGAAAATTTATATGCCCGTGTCTTTATGAAATATCAATAATTTTAATTTTTATTTAAGTAATAAAATTTGTATATCGGTTTTTTATTGCTTATGGACATTCAAAAATACAACAAATCCCCGCCTTTGTAATCTATAAAATTTATCAATTTATGCAACTAAATTTTCTCGAGGCAAACTAAACGCACTTCCTGTATGCTAGCTGTACTTATGCTACGTATTATCCTATCCTACTATCTACTTTATACAAATTTAAATCTTCATTCGTGATATTTATATACATCATGGATATTATAAATACCTCTGATCTTTTCAGAATCCATATGTTTCAACTCATAGCTGTTTACTCCATCTTCGTTGTTTACTATGTATGGCCCTTCGAAAACAGGCATCAATTTTGCGCAAATACCGGTCTGAAGATTTGACACTCTTAATGCTCTTACCATTACTTTGTCACCCTTTTGGAAAGTTACTGGTCTTCGTTTCCTATTATGACCCTGTCTCTGGATGTATTTCTCATTGCTTCTTCTTAATCTCCTCTGAACGGTTTCTATAACCTGTCGATACTCTCTTTGTTCTGGATCTTCCCACGGTCTTATCGGCATGACGCCTTTCATGATGTATTCTGGTGTTTCTTTCGTTACTGTACTTGGCATGGAATTTAGGTACATCTCTATTTCTCCCAATTTTCTGTCCCATCGCCGATGTTGACCATCCGTTGCAATGCGAAGAAATTTCGTTACCTCTTGTATAAATCGCTCAGAAGGATTACTTTGGGGATGCCTGATGCTTACAAAGTTCGTCTCGATTCCCCGTTCTCTAAGCTGTCCCTTGAAACGATCATTTCGGAAGTACGTTGCATTGTCTAGTAAAATTTTTCTTGGGGTTCCTACCGTAGCGATGAAATTGTCTATTTTTCTCAATATTTCTTCCCCTTTTGTGGTGCGGCAACTATATAATTTTACGTATTTTGAGAACACATCCACCATCACCAGAATATGCTTGTTCCTTTGCGTGGTCACAATTAGATCGCTTAACATGTCGATGGCTATAATGTCCAGGTTGTTCCGGGATACAATGCTCTTTGCAATATTTTCGTTTTTAAAATTCCTGCTCTTGTATTTCTGGCATACTTCGCATTTCTGTGTGATCTCTTTTGCAATGCGGTAATCTTGTCGACTGATGTAGTTTTCCCTAAATACAAGCCATACCTTTCTACTGCCAATATGTCCATTTTCCTCGTGTAGTTTCTTGATGATTCTTTCTGCCAATGTCGGTGTCACTAAATATAATTCCTTTCCGTCTATTCTCTTAAAAAATATCTCGTTTTCTAGCTCTGCTCTTCTCTTTTCTCTTTCTTCTAGGCCTTCCTGGTCGGTCCTTATCTCATTTAACGAAAATATCCCTTCGTCTTGTGTCAATATATTCAATCCCACATGTAATGTAATTGTCTCCTTTTTTCCTGTATCTTCGTCCCGTGTTAAAGCGTCAGCTATTATGTTGTCTTTCCCTTTGATGTATCGAAATTGGAAATCATACTCTTGTAAGAGCAGAATGCCTCTGTATATTCTGTTATTTACCAATCGATTCTTCATGATGTGTATCAATGCTGCATGATCCGTTTCGATGGTGAATTTAGCTCCCAATAAGTAAAACCTTAATTTGTTTACGCAAAATAGTACACTGGCGAATTCCAACTCGGTGACACTGTATTTTCTCTCATGTGTTTTATTCACTCGAGATATAAAACATACCTCTTGGCCGTTTTGTATTTGCGACAACACTCCTGCAAATTTCTGTATCGACGCATCCGTACGGAGTATAAACGGCAAATTGTAAATAGGGTGATATATTTTTGTTCCTTTAGCAAATTCTTGTTTCAATATTTTGAAAGCTTCCTCCTGTTCTTCTTTCCAATTCCATTTTGTCCCTTTCTTTAACAATTTTATTAAAGGAATTTCTTTTTGGCTTAAATCGGGAATTAATTTCTTGAAATAATTTATCGTACCGAGAAACCCTCGCAATGTTTTTAGATTTGTTGGTCTTGGGTATTCGTCGATGAGCTTTACTCTGTCCTCGGCTAGACTTACAGTTTCGGTGTCAAGTTTGAAACCCAAATAAATCACTTCCTTTTGAAAAAATTGACATTTTTCAATGTTTAGTTTTAATCCCGCTGTGTCCAATTCTTTCAAAATTATTTTGATATGTTCCATATGACTCTGCATATCTTGTGAAAAAATTAATAAATCGTCGATGTAATGGACGATGAACTCTTCATGGTGATTCAAAATGGTATGCAAAGCTCGTACAAGTGCTGCACAGGCGCTTTGTAATCCAAACGGAACTACCTTAAATCGGTATACTATACCATCAATTGAAAAGGCAGTGTAGTTTCTACACTTTTCAGCCAAAGGTATTAACCAAAAACTATGCTTTAGATCAATTTTTGAGAAAATATGTGATCCCGTGATTCTTCCAAAAATGGCCTCGATATTTAACGGTGATTAATATTGTGATACTGTGTGTTGGTTGATATTTCAGGCATCTAAACAGAGTCTTAACTCTCCACTGCTCTTCTTCACTATCACAATTGGGTTAATATAGGGTGAGTCACATCTCTCAATGATTTGATCTTCCAATATTTTTTTGATTTCTTGCTTTACTTCTTGCCGATACTTATAAGGAATTGGATAAGTCTTCGATCGAAAATTTCCCAAGTTTTTCACCTCAAATGAGTGCTCGTATTTTGTGGCCACTCGGTTTTCCTCATTTATCAGCGTTTCATAGTCTCTTAAAATTATACGCAAATCATTTTCTTTGCCTTCTCCACATATCAATTTTTTGTCTCTCCCATCAAATTTTTCGCACATATTCACCGTGTACTCCGTGTCTTCTTCAAAAACCACTGTCTCCATTGTGTCCTTTTCATTTTCCTTTGTTTTTTTTTTGTTGGGCTCGTCTCTTCTTTTGAGGAATCCCAAGTTTTGCTTTCATTTCTTGTCAAAATTTTTCCATCTTCTTCTCCTGAGCTCGTCTCATCTTTTGAGGAATCCCAGGTTTTTTTTTCTTTGATCTTTTTCAGACATTTTCCCCTCTTTCTTCCTTTTCCTTTCTTCGTCGCCAGGTTCATTTCCACCGTTTGTTCTTTCTCTGATTCGTCCGTAATTTGTTTCTCTTGTTCCTTATCCTGTTCTTCTTCTTTTTCCTTTGTTATTTTCATCGTATTGGTTTTGAAGTCGATCACTACATGTTTTTCCGTTAATTCGTCAACGCCTACAATCATGTCATGTGACATATTCGGCATTATTACACATTGAAGTGCATACATATTTTTTTTCAATCGTACCATTACTCGTATACCTTCATTTATTGTTGCCAATGTCCGTTTATTTGCGCCCACTAAATTCACCCTAGGTATTTTATAAATTAGACTTGTTAAATTTACTTCTTCGATTAATTTTCTGTTGACCAGTGTTATTTCAGAGCCTGTGTCTATCATAATTTTAATTGGTTTCTCATTTATAAATCCATCCACAAATTTTAAATTAACTCCATTTCTCTTTTCATTGTTTCCTGCCAGTTTAATAAATTCCTTGGGGTGACAAAAAATTCCTGTTTGTTTCTTCGTTTTTAGTGAGCGCCTTCTTGAAAACACGCCTGTTGTACTTCTGTGTTTTCTCTCCCGTCATCTTCTCTCTCATATTCATTTTCTTCTCTTTGCATATTATTTATTTCTCTTCTGTTCTCTTTTGGTCTATCATTCCCGTATCGGTTACCGCGAGATTCTTGTTCATTCCGTGGGTTATTGTATCTGTTTCCTTGGTATGGGCGGTTATTTCTACTCTGATTTTCCCGATCCCTGTTTTCATTCCATCTCTGGGTTCTGGGTTCATAATTCTCTCTTCCGTTCGGTCTATTTTCATATCCCCGTCTAGGTATGAATTCTCGTCTTGTATAATCTCTTCTAAAATTTTGACCTCTATCTCTATATTCTTGGTTTTCTCTTTGTCTATAATTTTCTTGCGGTCTTCTTTCTCTTCTTTCATGCCTACGTGATTCTCTCATTTGCAAAAATTGACATAAGCTGTCAATGTCCTTGTAATTTTGGAGATTTATGTGGTCTTCCAAGGTATCTTCAAAATGTCGCGATATCAACTCTACCAATTGTTCTGATGAATAATTATATTGCAAATGCTTTGCATTATTATAGAGTTGTAATGCGTACATCTTTTCTGATACGCCCATCCTCTCATGGTATTTTCCATTTTGTAACTCTTTATTTACTTGTAGTTGCTGGATTTTTCCCCAGAAATAATTTAAGAATCTTCTCTCAAAATCTTGCCAATTGTCCAATTCTTCTTCCTTGCTGACAAACCAAAGATTTGCCTTTTCTTTGAGATGGTTTCTGATGGTTTCCTTTGCTGTTGCAAACGGTCCTATGTATTTGACTTTTTCCTTTAGGTTATTTATAAAAGGCACTGGGTGTATTTTCCTTATATCCCCGCCAAATCGTACTTTTACGTCTTCTGTGCTATGTACGATGACTTCCTTTCTTTCTACTCCTCTTATCCCCATCTCTCCAATTTGTTTAAATCTCCTTTCCGTTTCTTTCCGGTCTTCTTGTCGCGCATTTTCAAATTTTATTTCTAATTCCTCCAAATTATCTTTAATTCTCATTTCTTGTTCTTTCATATTATTTTTAATTTCATTAATCTCTTCTATTTGTTGTATCAGTTCTTTCTTTATCCCCTCAACCCATCCTTTAATTTCCTGTTCATAGTTTTCCAGACGCTGCTCTATATTGCTCATTGTTTGTTTTGTTTCCCGTTGGTTTTCTTCCATTGTTTGTTTTGTTTCATCCATTATGTGTTTTGTTTCCAGTTGATTTTTATCCATTTTTTGTGACGATTCTTGTATTTGTTGTGTCTGTATTTGCATCATAGCTAATAATTTTTCTAACATCCCTGTTTCTTTTCTTTCCTCCATTATTGTAGCATTTCCTTCATTATCCGATCCTTCATCAATAATTGTTTCCTCTTCTATCTTATTCTCTTTCCTTTCTTGCGTTTTGCTTTGACTCCTTGTGGTCGACATGTTCGTTAGATTATTTATCCCCGCCAAATATGAAACTTTGAAATTT
This sequence comes from Diabrotica undecimpunctata, assembly GCF_040954645.1. Classification (NCBI taxonomy): domain Eukaryota; kingdom Metazoa; phylum Arthropoda; class Insecta; order Coleoptera; family Chrysomelidae; genus Diabrotica; species Diabrotica undecimpunctata. The sequence goes on along the minus strand of NC_092809.1, from coordinate 72,256,277 downwards.
GTGCAATAATATCCCCGCCAAATATAAAATTCTACTGGTCTGTTGCAACAAACGGGACTTTTCCTGTTCAAATGTAATAACTCTTGAGTACGAGTATCAAATTTCAATATCCCACAAATAAATCAAATGGTAAAATATCAAATGTCAAAATCAATCAAATAATTCAAGTATGGTAAAATTATCAAATTTAAATATCACACAAATAAATCAATTATGGTAACCTATAAATTGTCAATATCACGAATAAATCAATTATTATGGTAAATTGTATCTTAAAAAAAATATATAAATCTTTATGTCCTCAATTTTTACATAATATTTCACTTTATCCCCGGCATATAAACTTTCAAATATCTGCTCGTCTACTCCTATCCTTTCAAATTTGCCAACTAGAAATATTTTTCAAAGCTTTACACGTTGGGGGCCATTTTGTTATGCTATTTAAATTGTATTATATTGCTTACTTAGGAAAAATCCTGTCTATATTTATTAAATGATCTAATCTCCAATTAATCACAATAACTCAGCATTAATTAATTACAATCTCAGGCTATTTAAATTGTACTATTTACCTTTGATCGTGGATTCAAAATATTTTCCAATTGGCTTCCTAATCGGGATAGGTAATATGACCTGAATAAAATACATAGAATTTCAACTGAACTATATGTGAGATGTCCTTTATTTTAATGAAATTTTATATAACAATCAATCCTGTAATATTTGCAATATACTAACTTTAAATATATGAGAAGTTGTTTTCTATCATGGACCCAAATGTTATTTTACATTGATTTTTAATATGTGTTATAACTAAGCTCTTTTTATAATTCTTTTTTCTTTAAGTGATCGCAAAATTAACTGTCTCTATTATTTATTCAATTTATTTAATTAATAAATGAAAATCACACTCCGGCTCTAATGAAAATTGACTGACCTTTCCTTCTCTGCCGTTGCAATTCTATGGCCACGCCACAACAAAAAAAATATTTTCTCTGCTTCTGCTCCTATTGTGGTCCAGATGACGTACACCTTTCTCCTATCTGTCACTGTATCTGCAACCCAACAACTCGTGTTAGTCTATGCAGCCTCCCTTTGAGCCAATCTCCGCGCCTGTTTACAATTCCAAATGTTTCCGGCTTCGTCTGCTATTAAAATTCTTATACCCTTTGGTTTTCTATCTCTCTGTACCCCGTTCCTCACACTGGTCAGCTTTTACACAGCAAATAAACACACCCGGTAAATTTCGTCTTCGGAACTTCAAACAAACACAAATCACAAAGCTCCTTCCTTCTTGGACGACTGAAACTGACTTACCAACTTTTTTTTCTCTCTCCTCTCTCATAGCCAAAACCGCCACCTCCTTGCATTCAAAACTTGACCAATAAAAATCATCCACCTCTGTGACGTATATCATTACCAAACAACTCTCTCTATAAAACGTCATTCGGGTAATTCCAGAAAACAACCTTCTTTAATTATTCTAACTAAATCTATCTGCTTTACAAATATTTCTTACTAATAGCTACAAACGATACCTGTTTCTCAATTCAATGTCTTTTGTTAATAAACTTTTACCGATATAATCTTTCGGGGAGAAAAAACCACCGCAAATCCCGGTCTATTGTTTACACTTTCTATATACACTTTTATTCCGGGTAAATCCATTCCACAATAACCGACTTATTTAAATTTCTTATCGATAATATTTGAAAGTCTTGTCTCTGAGGCCTAATGAACAATTCTTCGAACAACTTAAAATACATATTTTGTCTTATACAGGATGTTTGAAAATTTATATGCCCGTGTCTTTATGAAATATCAATAATTTTAATTTTTATTTAAGTAATAAAATTTGTATATCGGTTTTTTATTGCTTATGGACATTCAAAAATACAACAATATATATATATATATATATATATATATATATATATATATATATATATATATATATATATATATATATATATATATATATACAAACAACACAGTTTATTAGGGTTGCAGTCAGAAAATTAGCCGGGATGTTAATGAAACACTCTTATGACTTTTTGTCTAGCTTTCGGAATGGTTTTATTCCTTTTTCAAGACACTAATAAGAAAAAGTGTAAATATTTATAAAATATCACAAATCTTCAGTGCAACTTACTAGTCGTTGAGATTATTTATAAAAGCATAGACACTCAACATTAATAACACACATAAAATATAAAATAGTGGACAAAATACATTTTAAAATTCTTTAAAATTTAGATAAAAATAGTAAAAATTTTGTTGTCATCTTTTACTGGTGTGTTTTAACTCTAACACATAGAGAACAAAAAGACAAAATCCTATGATTAAAAGGTAATTAGGTGTACTTAATATCATATTTCTTTTAAAGAAATACTAGAGGCCCATCTTAGGTGATTTTAATTTTTAAACCTGTCTTAATGGTATGCAACATGTTATGCATATATGTAATTTCTGTGGGTACGGGTGCAGGTAGATATTAATTTTATTTTGGATGTTTTTCCAGTAAGTAACAATAAACGTTGCTATATATATATATTTATATATATATATATATATATATATATATATATATATATATATATATATATATATATATATATATATATATATATATATATATATGAACTAGATAATAAAAAGGTCAACTGATGTTGGTTTGTATAACTTTTTGCCAGATGAAGTAAAAAGTCTTCACTTATCATCGTTTAAGCTTAAAATCAAATCACACTTTTTGAAACATTGTTTCTATTCAAAAACGGAGTGCCTATGTACAGCTTTTACACAATAGTACTAGTTTGGTCAAGGTATTTACCTATTATGACGATATTTTATGTTTTTAAATTTTTATTTAGTGTGTTCATCGTTTCTTACTGTTAATATTAACCCTTAAATGCCCGTGATATGAAAATAACCATAAATGCCCATGTGGGGTCTCCTAGGGACCCCACTAAAATTTTCAATTTAGTAACGTCATTTAGCACTGACTAAAAGGAAAACACGGTTAAAAATAATTTTAAGCATATTTTAATAATTTTTATTTATTTTTCATACAAAATTAACGGCTTTTCTAGAAACAAATTATTTTCAATTCGAACAAAATTAAAATTAAATAATAATATAAGCATATAACTTTTAGTTGCAATTTTTACATACAATAGTTTTTTCTTCTTTTCTGTGCACCTGGCATATAAATTTTTTGCAAAAAGAGCAAACGGTATTCACTTTTCTGTCACAGTTTCGCGGACACTGGTAACAACGAGCACGTTTCTTAGCTGAATGGACGGATTGAGTTGCAACTTCGGTAGTTGGGTTTACCATTGGTATGCCACAATCTTTTAGAGCAGATTTTACATAGGCTTTATGTTTTATATATTTCGCTCTTTTTTCCATGTTGTTTCGAGCAAGCTCAGCCCCTAATTGTAACAGGAAAATACGTCTTCGTGAAAAATTATTTTTCTTCCAATCAGGATTTTTTTCAATGTATAAAATATAGGCATTTAGTGCACATATGTCTATAATATTCATAAAGAGCCTGAATGGCCAACGAGCAGTTCTTCTTTTACAGGAATATTCCCTAATCAGTTTGTCGGCATTATCAACACCACCCTTGGTATTATTATAGTCTAAAATCATCAAGGGTTTGTTTTGAGAGTCTTGACAAATTATATCACTATCGTGTTGACTTGAAAGAAGATGTACCATCCTGTGTATTTTAGGTATGTACGAAACCATAGCTAATTCTTTAGTAAAAGCAAATATTGACGACTCCGCAGGTCTTTTTGTCAAACTTAGTTGTGGTGGTGTATCAGGTTTATTTTTGCGGACGGTCCCAAGTAAAGTAAGGTTTTTAGATAAAAGATATTGAGCAAGAGGAACACTGGTAAAAAAGTTGTCAGTTGTAATTCCTCTCCAACTGCCATGATATGGTTCCACCAGATCTTTCACAACACGAAATCCCTGATTTTTCTCTATTCTACCACCTGGTAGTTTTCCAAGGTACACCTGAAGTTTTGATAAATAAGATGTTTTAACATCCGCGGCAGCCTAAATTTTTATCCCATAGCGGCAAGGTTTTGATTTTATATATTGTCTAAAAGGACACTTTCCTCTAAAACTCACTAACTGTTCGTCAACGGTTATATGTTCGTATGGTTCAAAGGCTTTGTCACAGTAAGAGACGAACATGTCCCAAATTACTCGTATCGCCGCTAACTTATCCTGTTCCTTCCGCTCCACCCTGGTCACTTTGTCATCAAACCTCAAGAAACTCGATAATTCTTCAAATCGGTTCCTAGCGAATGCGGCTGTAAAAAATGACCGGCGTATTGAGGTGTCTGTAGAACATATCTCTCGTGTCGATTCTTTCCCACACCTTAAAGCACCAGCTTTGATAAGTGCTCCTAAAAAGCTATCCAGTTCATTGTTGGTAAGTACCGTCCACTCTTTTTTGTTATTCGGATGTTTTTCGTTCCACTCTTGATAACGCCTAACAGCTTCTTCATTAGTATGAAGGCATATGACATTCTTCATCTCTTCGGTCAAAAATAAATTGAAATAGTCTAAAAACGTGTTGGAATTTTTACTATAGTTTGTTAAGCCTGGATGTACATTTATAATATTTTTTTGTTGCCTCTTGGATCTCACGAAAGGTAGGCTATTCCACTGCATTCCAGATTTGGATGTATATGTTGGACCACTAACCTCACTAATATTATCGTCCACTTCGGTAGGTTCTGCATCTGATTCCTCGTCACTGTTGACTTCTAAATTGTCCTCAGTTTCCGAAACATTTTCCTCAAAAACATCTTGCTCTTCGCTATCTGATTCGTCGGTAATCTCATATTCGAAATCGGAGTCTGATATCCCTTCTTCTATATTTCGGATAATTTTTTCATGTTCTTGGTCGCTTATTGTCATTTTCATTCTCTTACGGTCCATTTTTCAATGTAAACTGACGAAAAATGTTAAAAATAATAAAAATATTCTGGTGCCTCTAAATGCCCAATCGGGGTCACAGCGAGACCCCACTTATCTAAATCTCTCTTACAGACCACTGCACCTCACGAATGTTCGTGGTATACTAACAGAAAACGTAGGAGACACGTCCACACAAATACCTGATTGCGCGGTTGCCAAATGTTTCAAATAAAGATATTATAGCCAAAAATGTATGACTGGGGTCCCATAGTGACCCCGATTGGGCATTTAAGGGTTAAATATCTATTTTATTTAAATTCGCAAAAATTTTATATGCATGTATGTAAAAATTGTCGCTATTCCATTAACTGGTCAAAGACAAAACTTTTTTGTATATTGACTAAATACTTTCTATTCTATTCTATTTTATGATATTTTCTCAAAACCAAGAACACTAATATCCCTCCAGAATACCATCAAGTGATGACGAAGCAGTATCTGGGTATGTGTACCAAACGCAGGACAATCAGATCAAACGTGGTTACCGGCAAAGAAGGTGATACCATTACACAATCGAATATATAAAATTCCCTAACGGATACATACCATATCAAATAATACGGTGACGTAGAGTGGACCTCTTTTCCTGAAGTTTTACGTTATTTTTATTGAGAATAAGTCGAAACTTGAAGATTTTCGAGATCGCGGAACAAGAAAATTATGACATAAATAATTCTTGAGCTACCTGGTTCGCAGAGTAGACATTGTCTTCTAAAGTTTTATGTTATTTTTGTTCGAAATTAGTCCAAAGTCATTACTTGGGAGATTTTTGAGGTTGCTAAACACGAATATTACGGCGGCGATGATCTCCAAGTTATCTTTGGAATGTTTTTAAATTAAAATAACAACATTTTCAGAGACAAGGTAAGCCCTCCACCAGGTAAATCGAAAACCTTTGCCGTCATAATGTTTGTATTCAGCGACCTTTAAAACCTCTGATTAATGACTTTTGACTGATTTGAAATGAAAATAACATAAAACACCATGAAACGAGTTTCATTCTGGACACCACGTATCTCAAGGACATTGTTGTTATCATATTTCTATTCAATAACCTCTAAAATTCCCAAGTAACAAAAATGAACTTATTCCAGTCTATATTTTCCGAGTTGCAAACTTTTCATTTTTATGTAGTTTGGAAATGCTTTTTTATACACAAATGCAGTTTTTATTTTACCATCATGCATGAGTCAAGTGCATGAAGTTGCACAGTGAATTACCTTGCTGCGGAAACTTGGTAGGTTTAGTGCTTTTTAGTGGCCAGTCGAAAATGGCCGAAGTGATTTAGAAATGTTTTGTTTGTTTATTTTTTTAATAGCCTGTCTTTTATATTAAGTGTTTCTAGAATTGACAAGTTGGGTTTGGTGTTCTATTCATCACAAGAGTAGATTTTTTTGTAGACCCACATTTCAAAAGCCTTGATCTTATTTCTAAGGATTTTTAAAAGTCCATGTTTCAACTGTTTAGCAAGGCTAAAGCTGGGAGTTTAAGTTCCGATTTAAAGTTTCACTTAGTAGGATAAATAGTTGGATAGTCGGCTTTATTTACGTTTCGACTTGCTATCAAACTAGCCCCCCAACTTTAGTCCTAGTCTGTTTTCTTGATGGTGTACATCTCTCAGCCAAAAAATTTATTAAGTAAAGTCTACGCAAAATATAATTAGCAGAAGGAAAGTCGCAGCAGCATTGTGCTTGTTAGTCTTATTATTTGAAAAGAAGGAAAAACATGTTGGAATTGTTTTTTATTGTTTGAACTGTTGTGACAAGAAGTTGCGCAATCTCATTGATAAAAATGATTACCGAATCTACCGCAGAACGCTATGTTCTATGGTACGCTATGTATGTATGGTAGTGATTACGTACTTCAACATCACATTCAGCGAGTGTTGTTGGGTTGTTTTTCGCGCATTTTTGTTTGCGTATCTACTACTAGTATCCCACAAACAAAGACTATTTCTGCAAAAATGTCAATAAATCCAGAAATGTATTCACTGTTCATTACGAAAGTCGTGTATTAGGCACTCAAGGTCAAGCGCTGACTACGAAAAGCATTTCTCTGAATTCCGACGTTTCCAGTCGAAAGTTGGACTTTCGAATAGTCCCTCTAAATGTTCCGACTCGTACAACTAGATTTCCAACAATCCAGCAAGCTCACTTACAGTCTGATATCGGATCCACGTTTCCAGTCGAAAGTGGGACTTTCGAATAGTCCCTCTAAATGTTCCGACTCGTACAACTAGATTTCCAACAATCCATCAAGCTCACTCACAGTCCGATATCGGATCCATCTTCGGAGATTAGACCACAAGTGAAACTAAATATTGGAAAGTAAATGCCTTGCTTTAAAGACTTGTTTGTTAAAGTTCAAAAAGATTGCCAGCAATCTAGGAAGCCCACACAGAGTCCGATATCGAATCAAACTTCGGAAATTGGACAACAAGTCGGACTAAATGTCGAATTGTGAATGCCCTGCTTAGAAATAAATGCATTGACCAACCTTAGCTTAGTCTTCCTTGTTATTGTTTTGTCTTTCCATATATAACTAATTTAGTAGTTAAGTGCGCTTCCAACCATAGCTAGTATAGAGTTATTTTCTAAAATGCTATCGTCATTTTTGGTTATTATGGAGCCCAAGTAGACAAATATGTCTACTACTTCGAAATTCTTCACTACTTGGTATATGTACAGTAGCATATTATTTGCGGTTTCTTAGATACATATTTTTATTTTTCCGGTGTTGATCTGAAGTCCTAATTCTTTGTGTATCCGGTTTAGCCGTTCATATTACTACTATGTTCATTTAAACTTGATTCGCTGATCGTATAAGTGTATCATCTGACAGGTCTCTGATTTTTTTGCGCCATATAGTGATTCATCTATACTTCTTCCATGAGTCTAGTAATTTTCTCGTTATATATTTAAAATATATGTTGTATAATAATGGTAATAGTATGCATTCCTTTTTAGTTTCTTTTTTTGTTTTAAACGCATTTAGATATATTCAGTGTAGTTTTACTTTGACCCAGTTTTCACTACATAAATTTTATGGGGTTAAAAAGTTGGTTGAGCACTCTTATATTTTCCATTATACTTCAGTGGAGATTCATTTTACCATTTTATTTTATCGAAAACCTTTATGTAATCTACGAAACACGGCAGCATTGGTATATTGTATTGCTTTTTAACACCAGGCTTCAAGCTTTGTATTTATAAGTAGTCTAAATATATGAGATTATGATAAATTTTTCAATTATTATTACTTTTTCCGGCAAGTAGCTAACACATTTTACGTTTTAGTTGACATGTTCTTTACACAAAACTTAAATGCGTTAATATATAGACTTAACTTTTAATTATTACATCGTTTGAGGGCTCATCCATCTTCTCTGGTAATTAAATTTAAGTTTACATTACAAAACTGAGCATACATCAGACGATATATTATCATTCGCAGGGATCTTTAATTAAAGTTGAGAAAGCAAATTTCTGCTAATACCTTCAGGATCTATAACATCACAAATCATTTTTCCAACAACGCGACGGCGAAGTTCTGAAGAAAAGCCGGGAGACAAATATAAATGTTCTATTTATTTATGTCTTATTAATGAGACTTAAATGTTTTGTACATTTTGTCGTGAAAATGAATTTTATCATTTCAGAAATTATAAAGATTGAAAATGTATATAAAAAAAATATTGTTTGTATCTCTTGATTTGAAAATTCTATATAATGTCTAGACATTATATATATATATATATATATATATATATATATATATATATATATATATATATATATATATATATATTATATATATTTATATATATATATATATATATATATATATTATATATATTTATATATATATATATATATATATATATATATATATATATATACGTGTGAGTGAATAATAAATGTAAAACGTAATGGCATGTCTCGCAAAACAGGAAAATAAAATAGCTATATTCATGAAAGTATATACGTATTTCTGTTAACTTGGGAAAAGATCACTACAGCGACCAGAAGACACTACAGAACAACGCGACCAATTTGTGGCAATAAAGTTAGAAAATTCTGATGGTTTCTAGGTCAACTAACAATAACCACGGAGAAAGCTACAGCTACCTGAGGAAAGAAATACCAAACGTTAAAATGTATAAAATAAATAGGTTAACCGAGTGAATAATAAAAGTGAAATGTAATGGCATGTCTAGCAAAATAGGAAAAAAATAGCTAGATTGATGGAAGGCGACCGTATATACGTATTTCTGACTACTGGTCAGATTATATATTGGACTATTAAATATTGGTCGTCTTCAGTACAGTGCAGCTAAGTTAGAAAAGGAGCATGTTACCTTAAGAACGTGAAGAGCAACGTGACCAATTTGTGGCATTAAGACTCTATATCAGTTTATAGTAGTAGTAGATCACAGATAAAAGCACAATTGGTATATACCTTTTTTAAAGGTTTTAAAGTTTAAAGATAAACTTGCAAGATAGAATTCGTTATTATATGAAATAAAAGGAGAAGAGACAAAGCAGTTAACATTTTAAATATCTAAAACGTATATAATTAAAATTTAAGAAAATTTTCTTTTCTTTTAAAAACTTAGGAGTAATTAAAAAAATACAATTCATATGAATCAGCCAGACTGACGTGTGGGTCAATAGTTTTTGGACAATATACAAAACCGATTCAGATGCAGTTGCAAATATACCCAAAGATGAAATAGAGCAGCAATCAGCTTAAAGTATTTCCAGTATATTACTACAAAGAATTAAAAAGCGCTTATTGCATTAAATACCGGGTAATTAACAAACTAAAACGCAATTCAATTTTGTTGCGTTGTTATTTTGCTTAAAAATTCAGTGTGCAATTAGCACGCAAATCGCTTAAAACAGGAAACATGCTTTTTAATTCCCTTTTCACAACAGGAATCGTACCGTAACATTTGTTAACGCTCATAAAACATAATTAGATAGAGGACGTCGGATGTATATAAAGCCGCTGGGACCGTATTTAATGAAAAGCCGTCCTTTGACCATCAATTTTCCAATAAGTATTTATCGATATCGTTGGGCGTGCAGATTGATTATCCTGATTATTAAATCTGGAGGCATGGTCACAGATAGGTAATCGATACATACGTTGATTTAATGCCCACCACAAAGATGTTATTTTATCAGTGGAAATTAAGAGTAGGTATACAGAAATGAATTAAACACTAAAAATTTGATTTTGAATCATCGTTTTTCATTCTTATTTTTCATCAATCAATCAATATGTATATAAGTGATGGATTTGACCGTTACTTGATGGAAATTCATATTATTTACCAATAAAACACTAAAAACTTTTGTGTTCAAAACTTTCACAAAATTTATTATAATTTAATATTACCTTTCTCAAGTGATTTATTTTTGGTATGCGTTTACACTTTGACTTAATAATTTGAGGAGACGAGAACTGTTTGTCTCAAGTTGGTCATTTAGAATTAAGTATTTATTTATTAATTTGTTAATTTCCATAGATTCTAATAAAGTTAGCCCGAAGCGTTTATTTTATATGGCAAAGAATTTGAAATTCGTTATTAAAAGAATGATTGTGGTGTAGAAGATGATGAAGTCCGTACATAGATTCTGCTATACATTTATCAAAAATAAAGACGCTTTAGCAAGGCAAAAATATAGAAATGAAGATAAGATAAAATTAAAAGATCTAAAAAACAGAATTTAAAGCATTTTTCGTAATTCGTAACCAATTTTTGCCAAATAAAACTCGTGTAGTACAATCCTTTATCTATTGATTTAAAAAAAATATGACACTTGTTTCATATGTGCCTAAACGAAATAAAGCTGTGATAATGATTTCATATATGCATAGATCTGAACCAATGGAAGCTCAAACCAAAAAACCCGAGGTGATCCAATTCTACAACAACACAAAAGCGGGAGTAGGTTAAATATAAAAACACCTGTGAGATCTTTTTTACTTCTCGAAGAACAGGAAGATTATATATATTTTTTATCCGTTGCTTAATATATCTCTCGTAAACCCATATTTTTATGCACAAAATATTAGGTACTTATCTAATAATACCGCATATAAGACTACGGTTGAGATTAATAATTAGTTCAATTTTAAAAGAACCAATCTTAGTAGTGACAATTCCTGTTGCAGATAATAAAACAAAGACAATGTGGAAAATGTCCTAGGATCAAGACTAATAAACTTCTCTGACTTGCAAGTTTTTATGGTACCTATTGGTGTAACGGCTTGATGGTGTCACCACATCCCAAAAGGGATTAGGACTGAGGAGAAGGATTTGTGTAAAATGTACAGAAAAACTGTTTAAGGACTGCACAAACGAGTAACTGTGAACTTTTTTGTTAAACGTTATATTTTATATTTTAATGATGATATGTCTAAGGCGTACATATCAAAATTAATTTCTAATAGAATGTTGGTCAAATTTGTGTTTGTTTGCCTATTTTTTTTTATAATTTATTGAGTTCAATTTTGTGGATCACTTTTCACCTATAAGTAAAATATTCAATTTTTGATTAAAGTTTAAGGTATTTCAAAATACTGTTTCAATTTTTTCACAAAATTATATTATTACTGTTTTTATTTTTAACTAAAACTAGCTTGAAAAGTAATAAACTGCAACCGGTCAATACAAAACCTCCCCCAATTTCAGCCAAGGTACAATTTCGCGCATTCATGTTGGCTAGAGGAAATATGAAAATCAACGTCACTAATTAAGATGCATACAGGCGTCTTAAACAATACCGATATCTTTCCGTATTGTTTAAGACGCCGTCTTAAATTGTTCCCTATTCTAATATACGAATGGTTTTTATTTGAAAACAAACAGTCAAGACCTATCAAGGTAGTTACAAAAAAATTACAGCAATATTGCAAAGCTGAACAAATTTTAGAAGACCTAAAGAACAAAGGCTTCAATATACAGGTGGTAAATCAAATACTATTAAAATATTGCATCTGAGAGTATAAATAGAGGCTGCTTTTAGAAAACCCAAACTGCTGCCCCAATGCAAGCGCTGTGAAGAATACGGGCATACAAATTCATTGAAAAACATCTAACTTAACACTTTACAAAACCTAGAAATATAGCTTCAAAATGTGTTCACTGCAGCTATGACCATTCTGCTAATTATAGATGATGTCTTCTTCTTCTTCAAGTGCCCTGTCCGTTGCGAACGTTGGCTATTAACATGGCAATTCTGATCTTATTTGCGGCGCTTCTGAATAGTTCGACCGATGTGAGCCCGAACCACTTCCTCAGATTTTGGAGCCACGAGTGTCTTCTCCTGCCTGGCCCTCGCTTACTGTCTATTTTTCCCTGGACAATCAATTGCAGTAGACGGTACTTATCGTGTCTCAATATGTGGCCTAGATATTCAAGCTGTCTTTGTTTAATTGTATTCACGATTTCTTTCTCCTTTCCGATTCTTTGGATTACGTCTGTGTTGGTGACATGTTCGGTCCAGGATATACGAAGAATGCGTCGGTACACCCACATTTCGAATGCTTCTAGTTTTCTCGTGAGCGTCTCCGTCAGCGTCCAGGCCTCCACACCATACAGTAAGATCGGAAAAATGTAACTAGACGTAGTTTTAGGGGAAGAGACAAATCCCTGCTTATGAGGAGCTTTTTCATATTGCTAAATGCTGCTCTAGCTCGTTCTATTCTCGCCTTAATTTCTGTGGCCTGTTCCCATTTTGCATTTACGTTGGTGCCAAGGTACACATAAGATTCTACATGGTCAATTAGTATGTTACTTATCCGTAACTGTCGAGCAGGCTGTTGCTTCCTGCTTATCAGCATCCACTTTGTTTTCTTGAAGTTGAGGCTCAGGCCGTATTCCTCACTAACTGAATAAACTCTTTCCATTACCTGCTGTAATTCGTCTATGGTACTGGCAAGGATCACCGTGTCGTCGGCATATCTTATATTGTTTGTTAACTCGCCGTTTATTTTTATGCCCTCATTTGCATTTTCCATACATTTATTAAATATTTCTTCGGAATAAATATTGAATAGGAGTGGGGATAATATACAACCCTGACGGACACCTCTTTTGATCTGCACACTTTTAGTGAGTTCGTTGCCAATTTTTGCTCTTGCTGTTTGACCCCAGTATAGGTTTGCCACAATTCGAATGTCCTTGTCGTCAATACCTGTCTTTCGCAGAATATCTATCAATTGTTCATGATTGACATTGTCAAATGCTTTTCTAAAATCCACAAAGCACAAATACACGTCCTTATCAACGTCTCTACACCGCTGTATAAGCACCTGGAGAGCGAAAATTGCTTCTCTAGTTCCAAGTGCTTTCCGAAAGCTAAACTGCGATCTATCAATATTTGACTCACATTTATCATATATTCTTCTATGAATGATCTTAGTGAACGCTTTAGTGACATGATTAATCAAGCTTATAAGCCGATAGTCATCACAGATCTGGGCCTTTGGTTTCTTCGGGATTATAATAAATGTTGACTGCAGCCAGTTCTCCGGGATTTTACCGCTATTATATATGTTGTTAAAAAGTTCAACTAGATTATCAAGGAACTGTTTGTCTGATTTACATAGGATCTTTAATATTTCGCAGGGTACATTGTCCGGACCTGCTGACTTATTGTTTTTTAGTGCTGCAATGGCATCTTCTATCTCCGATTTAAGGATTGAAGGTCCTGTTTCTCCTTCTCCATATAGGTGATCATCAGTCCTGTCAGATGCAAATAATTTTTCTATGTATGATTTCCATGTTTCTAAGATCGTTGATGGCTCCGAGATAAGATTTCCATCGCCATCTTTTATGCTGTTGGGTGACTTATTGAATTTCCTCTTGTTTGTCATTGATTTTATTTTTTTGTGCATATTGTAACTGTCGTATTTTCGTTCGTATTGTTCTATTTCCCTGCATTCGTTGGAAAACTATTTTTCTTTGGCTTCTCGAATTTTCGTTCTTATGATTTTGTGGATCTGCTGGTATTTTTCTTCATTTTTATTCTTGAATTTACGTCTTTCATCCATCATATCTATTATCTCATCAGACATCCATTCGTTCTTCTTTCGTCTGTCACGCTTTAATAGAGTCGCGCATGTTGTTTGGATTGCTTCCCTCGATTTATCCCACCTCATTATTATGTCCGACGTGTTCTCGTTAATGTCGTTTATTTTCTTTCCTAGTTGTTCTCGTACTTTTATTTCGGTTTTTGGGTTAGTGAGTTTCTTAATATCAATTGTGTTTAAATTAGATCTTTTCTCGAGCCGTTTTACTCTCATGACCATTCTGCATACCAACAGATTGTGGTCCGTAGGAACATCTGGGTACGTTTTTGATGATTTTATCATGTTTTTATATCTTGTTGGTACTGCTATATAATCTATCTAATTCCTTATGATGTTGTCAGGTGAGTCAGCGGGGGATTTCCATGTGTAAAGTCGACGTTTGGGGAGCTTGAAGAGTGTATTACTTAATAGCAGGTTATATTCCTGGCAGAAGCATATAAGTCTATCACCTCTATCGTTTCTCTCTCCTAGGCCGAAGTTACCCACGATCTCATTCACCTTGCCTCTGCCAACCTTTGCGTTAAAATCTCCCATCACTATTGTTACTTCATGTTTTTTTGTCATTTTTATCAGGCTTCCCAGTTGTTCATAGAATTCTTCGCTGGTTACCTCATCTTTATCTGTCGTTGGCGCGTATACCTGTAATATGTTAATATTCACCGGTGTTGCTTGAATTTGTAAAAGCATTATTCTATCTGAATGGGGAGTGAAAGATTTTACTGCCGAATTAATACGTGGGGCAACTATTATTGCGGTGCCGTTTCTGTGATGTATTGTGTCGTTTCCAGCATAGTAAACTTTATATCCAAGTATATCGCTTTGTCCAGAGTTTTGCCAGTGTGTTTCACTAATTCCCAATATATCAATTTTTAATCTTTTCATCTCTTTTACAATGTTATGAGTTTTGCCGCTCTCGTACATACTTCGTACATTCCAAGTTCCAATCCTTAGGTGTTGAGGACTTGCTTCCTTTTTTAGGCCGTAGGGATTTCGCTGGCTGACGACCAGGGAGGCCCTACTATTTGTTTGTGTGCATCCTCCCCTGCCGGGTCTTGGGATCCGATCACCATGATCAGTAATGTTTTTGTTATCGTAGTGTATTGCCATGATAACTATTCTAGGAAATTCTTATGGGGTGGTTTTCCGTTGCCTTCCCCATCGCAGTACCACAACCATTCAAACTGCTCCAGTCATGCTTGTGGTAGTCCAGTTTTAAGCCGATCCAGGATCATTTCCTTTGCGCCTTGAGCTGGTACTGATGATCGCTGCTGCCCTTCATCAGGGTATCACTCGGTAATCACTCGGTGAAATTTTCGCCATATCTGGCTACCCTCACTTAGTTTAGCCTGCAGACCAATGCAGTTGCCCGGGGTGTAGCACATGGAGCCATAAGTGAGAGTTAGGTGTCTTATGAGGACCAGTTATCTAGAACCATCTCCCGTCTATGACGCTCGATGTGGTCGTTCCGATAAAAGGTACTACCTCTATAACACAACCCTACATCCCCTATAGATGATGTAGCACTGCAAAAGCTCTGCAAATACTGAGAAATAAAAATACAAATAATAAGTGCTGGACAGCTAATTGGCTACCAACTAAGTGCAGGAGTATCTTACGCGCAATTTACACAGCCAGAAGCAGAAAATAATACAGATACAGTAACTAAAATGTAAAAATAATGGAGAAAATAATTAACAAAAAGAATTTAACAAAAAAGTACTTGAAAGACGGGACAGACTTAAAAACAGTAGAAGCCAATCATAATGAGACTATAATGTCTCCGGACCTTAGGATACTCCAATGGAATACAAATGTATTCTTACAACACCAGCAAGAGGTATTAGTAACCCTACAAACACAGAAAATGGATACATGCCTAATTGCAAAAAGACATCTAACTATACAATCATTTATTAGGCTACAAGGTTATCAAATATATCATGCCATATATCCACGAAATTTAGCCAGAGGTGGTGCTGCTGTGTCTCTTAAAAATAGTATTCTCCACTAGGAACGTAAAAAAAAAATTTAAACTGAAGAAATACAATGTGCTTCTGTTAGTGTTAAAACTAAGAAATACACAAAATATTGCAACTGCATATTTCCCTCCAAAAAATAACCTAAAAAAAGACTGCTAACTTCTTATCAACCTGAAGTGAAAAATACTGTTAAAGCTCCAGGTTTCTTAACACCTAAAAGTTAAAAATTGCAGCATGTTGTGACTGGACACAAATATAGAAGACACTCTACTTTTAAACCCACTTACTGGCCAAGTGATGCAAACAGAAACCCTAACTTCCTAGATTTTATCATATTTAGAGGTATAGCAACAAACTTGATAAAAATAGACGATATAGAGGGGCTTATATCTGACCACTTCCCAATTGTACTATCCAGTAGTGAGCAAATTTTTATTATTAAAATAAAACCCGCGTTGACCAATAGGCTTACGGACAGGGTAAACTTTCAATGAGAAATGAATAAGGAAATTAAGTTCAATGGATTTATTAAAACGATAAAACAATTGGAATGTGCAACTAAGCTATTCATGATAAACATTCAACAGGCTAAGTGAAACAACACACCCATAATACAAAAAAAATGTAGCAAACAACTACCCCAAGAAATTGGAGAATTGATTCAGGATAAAAGAAAGGCTCGAAAGTTATGGCAGGCTCAAATACCTGAAAATAAAAATAAGCTTAACAAGCTTACACAACAGCTGCAAAGAGAAATAGATAAAATTAAAAACGAATCAATCTGTCAGTACCTGAGATAACTAACTGATGATGAATGCACCGATTACTCCATCGGAAAGGCAGCCAGAAAGATAAATAACCAGTTCAACATGTACCTTCTTTATTAAAAGAAAACAGAACATAGGCAAGAAATCCCAAAAAAAAAGTATAGTCTTTTAACATATAATTGACTACTACAAAAAAACGTTCAAAAATGAATCAAGAACATCCATACAAAAAAGCGCCTGGGTTTGACCTGATAAATGGTGAAATACAAAAAAAAAAATACCTGGAAAAGCCATAGTAAAGCTTACTACCCTAATAAATGCATCTTTTTTACTTATAACATCATACTAATCTGTTGACTATCCATATCTCAAAGGTGTTTGAATTCTACTACAAAGAATGAACCATATAATCGAACAAAAAAATATTATTTCTACACACCAATTTGAATTTCGTGATAAACACTCAACAGGTGACCAGATACATCGAGTAAAAACTGAAACAGAGAAAGCATTGGAAAGTGACAAAATTTGTTTAGCAATATTCCTAGATATTGCAAAAGCATTTGACAATGTATGGCACAAAGAGCTGTTAATGAATCCAAAGAAAATATTTCCTACACAACTCGTTAAAATATTGCAATCATACGTACACCAGCGAACATTTAGAGTTAAAATCTAAAACGAGTACTCTGAGTTAAAGCCAATGAACGCGGAGGTTCTACAAGCTACCGTTCTTGGACCAGTACCATACCTTTTGTATACATCTGACATTCTGGAGAGAGCAAACATTTAACTAGCTATATTTTCTGATAATACAGCAGTCTTGACAATAGGAGAAACTATAAAAGAATCTACGGTTATCCTACAAAATGCAACTGATGGCATAGAACACTCGTCCAAAAAATGGCGCATAAAGTTTAATGAGCAGAAATCAGGTCATATTAACTTAACAACAAGAAAATCAATTATCTCCCAATTATATTAAACAACAGCATTGTTCTTAATAAAATACAGCGAAATACCTAGCTTTAAATCTGGACGTTAAACTAAAATGAAAGAAACATGTTAAAAAGAATACTGAACAGTTGAAGATAAAGTACAAAAATATGTATAGGCTGATAGGTAGATACTCTCAACTTTCCATCCAGAATATAGAAATAATTTACAAACAATATTGTAACCAGTGTGAAACTATGGGCTACAATTATGGGGCTGTATAAAAAAAAAAGCAATTATAGAAATTTAGAAACGCTCCAGAACCGAATACTAAGGAATATTGTACGTGCTTCTTAGTATATTCGAAATGACGATTTTCGTACAGACCTTTAAGTCAAATCAATTCCAAATTAAATTGAGAAAGTCGCCATGAGATATAAAGAGAGGCTCCATAAGTATCCCAACCATAAAGTACTTTAGCTTCTTGTCAACCAACCCTATATGCAAAGGCTCAAGAGGACTAAATGGTTTGAGCTTGTGTAATGTGTAAAGTTGTGCAAGGCTTAGTTAGTGTTGTGCATTGTAGCCACAAAAAGGACGTAAGCAGTTAGTGAAAAGCAGAGAAAGTGCTGTGCTGTGTAACCACAACAAAAAAGTGGGCATTTCATGTAAAAAAAGCTAGGATGGACCAGGCGACATCTAGCCAACAAACAATCTTAGAGAAATTTGGTTAAAGAAAAAATGCTGATTAGTCTTGAAGATTATGTGTTTTCTTATTGCTTGAATTAAAAAAAAATTGTATGGCAAAATTATTGTTTTCATTGGTCTTTTATGATATTAAAATGTTGTTGTTGTTTGTTTGTGTTTATATGACTGCGGATACTAAATCCATTCGCCAATCTAACAATTTTTACTCATTTTTTCATTAGTCATTGTTTCTTATACAATCTTATCCTAAATCTATTACTAAGTAGTATTGATCTCTAATACATAGTCTTTTCTTTGGTAAATAAAATTATTTATTTCTTATATTTTTTTATTTTATTTTTTTTTTATTTAATTTTCTTTTATTTTATTTTTAATTTTTTTGTTTTCTAAAAAATGACAAAGAAATACTTACTCTATATTTACAATTACAATTTGAGTTTAATATCTAAAACATGTTTATACAATAATCTATATAAACACTCATTGTTTTCTATCATGTTAATAAATCATTTAAAATAATGGGATGGTGGACATCGGTCAAAGAGTACAGCGAATTTAAAAAAAATTATTAATCTTATTAGATATGAGAACAGTCCAAATTTTTTTTGTTGTAGGTTACCCATCTGACCACAAGTACATTGTTTACTATTAGCTAGATTCATTTTAAACATATATGATGGTGTAAGACAGTGGGTAAATCTCGTTCTGCATATAGTTCTTGTCATATCCTTTGTCGACTCCATTTTAGGAAACCAAGATTTATCCGTAATATAGTTTCTGATTGCTTTGTAATGGTTTCCTGTATTTATATTCTCATTAATATACCTTCCTTTCCATTCTTTCTTAAGCTCTTTGAATATGTCTGATTCTATATCAATCTCTAGACGTACAAAGATAATGAGTTAATACTCCTTGTGTCACCGCGTTTTTGCCAATTCATCTACTATTTCATTTCCAGTTATTCCACAGTGGCTTTTAATCCGTGCCAACTTAACAGTTTTGCCTTGTTGCTAAAGTTCTTTAATATTATTTATTATATATAATTCAACGTAATTTACTTTTAATTTAGGATTTATGGCACCAATTTTACTTAAAGAACTTTTGCTGTCACTATAAATTATAAACTTTGAATGATTTAAATTAGAGAAATATTTTAGTGCTTCCACCATCGCTATTAATTCAGCTGTGTATATACTCATGATGGAATTGAGTTTAAACATTTTACTGTTTTTATTATTGTTATCCCAGTATGCACATCTCACACCTTCGATACTTCTGGATGTATCTGTATATAGCATATAAGAACCTTTGAACAATTGTGAACTGTCAGATATAAACATTAATTTTCTTAAAGATAAAGGTAAATTGCTGTAGTCCGTTCAGAAGTATACCTAAACTTGTTCCAGATTATTAAAGTCAACATTGTAATTTGGGTTTATGTCATATTTATATAGTTGTTTATCATATATTGTCATTTTTGAATAGAAATCTACTATATTTAGAGTTTTCTTTTTTATCCAATATTTCTCTGTTAAGTCTGCTAAGAACAGCTGGTGTATTTTGGATATTAAACTTGACTTTTTCTCGTACAATCTAACTAAAAGTCTGATGCCAAGTTTTTTTCGTTTTATATCCATTAGAATTTCACAGCATTCGACTTGTAGGTTACTAATGTGTGTACTTCTTAGTGCTCCTATACACAATCTAAGGCATTTATTAACGATTTTATCTATTTTGTTTAAATGACACTGTGATGCGTCAATGTATAATATTAATCCATAGTCGATAACAGCTCTTATATTATTTTTAAATATTAACAGAAAAATATTTGGATCTGCTCTTCATCGTAAGTGTGACACGAATCGAAGAAGATTTATTCCCTTTTCTGTTTTTTTAACTATGTTGTCTATATTTTCTTTCCAGAGAAGCTGTCTATCAAGAGTAATACCCAAATATTTAACATAACTTTGCACTGGATAGGAAACATTGTTTATCTCTTTTTGTTTTCTTGTAAAAATACATAATTTAGTTTTGGAATCAGAGATATTTACTCCATGTTTTTATATTTTTGACTGACTCCTTCTTCAATCGATTTGACTGCATTTTCTATTTTAATGTGTTTTTGATAAATGACTATATCATCGGCAAATTGTAAAATTCTTGTGGATTTTTAATCCTGCTTAATACGGGCTTAATATTCCTGCTTGAGGTAAACTATCCATCGCTAACCTTGGACCAATTGTGTTACCATTTACCGATATATAAATTTTTCTACAATCATACAGTTTTATTATTGTTGACAGAAACATTCGGGAAGACCTATTTGTGTCATTTTGCTATATAGTATACTTAAATTAAAGTTGCCGTATGCTGATTCAACATATAATAAAAGAGCTGTTACTGAAAAATTTGACGTAAACGTTAAATTTATGTCTGTTACCAAGTGGCTCACTGCTTCCACAGTAGAATGATTTTTTCGAAATCCTAATTGTGTTTGTGATATTTTATTATTTTTTTCTAATCATCTTTCGAGTCTAAGTTTTGTCATTCTTTCCAGTGTTTTTGTTATGCAGGAGCTTAATGAAATACCTCTATAAGATTCTGCCGAATAAGAATTTCGATTTGCTTTAAGTATGGGAATCACCTAGTACTCTCTCCAACTATCTGGAATATCTTCTGATTGCCATATTTGATTAAAAATTTGTAATAGTGTTTCTTTTCCTTTTTGATGTAAATTTGCCAACATAATATAATGTATATTATCTATTCCCGGAGTGTTTTTCTTGTTCTTAAGACTTATTTCTAATTCGTATAAACTAAATGGCACTGAAAGTGGATGATTAGAGTTTTTCCTTTCCTTTACATTAATTTTTGGAAAATATATTATCTGGACATAATTTTCTCAAAATCTCCTCAACCCATTTTTCTTCGGTCACTGGATTTATTTGTGGTTTAAAGATGTTTTGTAACAGTTTGACCTGATTCCACATATTTTTTATTGATGTATTTTTGTTTAAAGTTTCACAAAAATTTTTCCATGCATTACGCTTACTCCTTAATATAACATTTTTGGTTTCTGCTACACATTTATGATAATTTATATAATTTTGTATATTGGACTGTAACTTAAACTTGCGCAAAGCAAGTTGTTGTTCTTGAATAACTTTTTACAATTGTCATTCCACCAAGTTTTCCTAAATCGTGGACTAGTCCCTGTTCTTTTCTCCGGTATACATATTTTACTATATTCTTTTAATTTATTTAAAAATTGTTGGTAACTTAAATTATGATCGAGTTCCATGAAATTATCATAGATAGAAGAGAAAAGAGACCAGTCCGCTTTATTTATATTTTATTGAAATGTTGTATTTACACATTCAGCTTTATTAACATCAATATTTGACTTTATAACAATAGCAAAATAATTGGATCCCAAAGTATTTTCCACAACATCCCAATCGAAACAATGACTAATATTTGCTGATCATATTGTAAGGTCTATTGCCGATTTATTAATACTACTAGGTCTACGCAGCAAAGTTTCTTTGCCATTATTTAAAAGTACGAGATTACAGTCCTCAATAACTTATAAAAGATTTTTTCCTATATTGTCTACAGTACTACAACCCCAAACGTAATTGTGGCTATTAAAATCACTACCAATTATAAAAGGCTTCTTCATATTATTAAAAAACTTTTTCCATTCATTTACCGTAATTTTGAGATTTGGTTTTACATAAATAAAGTAAACGTTAATCCCTTTACCGGTTTTAATTTTAATTGATATGCTATTACACATTACGTCATTGATTGGATGAAAAGTAGGACTATTATAAAAATTAATTTTTTTTTTCAGTATGGCCACATCACCATATCCACCATCCCTATCGTTCCTAAAGATATTATAACCCGTAAAGATAATAAAGTTACTTTTTTTAACCATGTTTCTGATATAAGTCCTATATCTATTTTATTGTCATACAAACATTTTTCTAACCCTTATTTGTTTTAATTGACCGCGCATTTCATTGAAGAAATGATATGTTTGCCATCACGATTTAATAATATTTTGAAATATTGTTTTTCAGTAATTCCAACGTTTTTTCATCTAAATTGTGATAATTCTAATTTAAATTTGTTGAAATAAAGTTTACTATAATTTTTCCTACATTACTTTGATTATCGTTTTATATCTGTGTTTTATTATGATAAGTAGGGTTGTTAAAATTATAACAAGGCTGACTTTGTAGTTTTGGTGTTTGCAAGACTTTTCTGTGCGCTTCCATTATTTCTCTGTCTACGTTACTAGAATCAATACTACTTAATCGTTTTCGTTTATAGATTGTATATTTATTGGAAGTACTTTCTTGTTCTTTGCTTAGTGTTGAATAATATTTTCTATATTTATTATTAGCTTCGTAATATGTTATATTTTTAGTGTTCATAATCTTTTTAATATACTCCTGTTTTTCTCTTTCCGTACAATTTGCTCCCTTGTCAGTAGGGCTATGTTTTCCTTTGCACAATACACAAATAAATTATTCGGATTGGAACAATTTGATTTATTATGTTGTTCACCGCATCTTTCACACTTATCTTTTCCCCTACATTGAGCACGTATATGCCCAAATCTCAAGCACTTTAAACATTTTAACATTCTGGATGTGTAATTTTTAACCTCGTATATCATTTTTTCTATTACTACGGTTGTAGGTATAGACTGACCTTTAAACGTTACTATTACAGTTTCAGTTTTTACATAGATGGTAGATCCATTTTCTTGTACCACTTTCTGCATTATTCTATTTACATGTAAGACTTCAAACCTCATTCCAAACCTAGGTTGAATTAATGAGAACAAATCATCCTCTTTTATCTCTTTATTTACAGATTTTATAACTCCTTTCCTTTGTGTAAAAAACGTTGGAATATATTCCTCGTACTATTTGCTTTTTAAATTTTCAGATTCAATTAATTTATTAGCACTGGCAAAATTATTGGGTTCTACCTTAATTTTATTCCTACCAACTACCGTAATTGGTGTGATATTATTTTTAATTTCAGGTACTGAACGTAAAATTAATTGGGCCGTGCCTATCCTGTGTAATTTGCCGATATTACCGTTTTTATTTTCTATATGTACTATATATGGTGCATTATATATAAGTTGTTTACGCGAATACTAGTTAAGAGAATGGAAAGAAAATTAGAGACTTATCAACCAAGGGAACAGGCAGGATTCCGAAAAAGTTACGGAACAAATGACCATCTACAAATTATAAAAACCCTAATAGAGAAAGCAGTGGAATACAATAAACCTCTAGTTCTAATATTTATCGATTTTTACAAAGCCTTTGACACAGTTGAGCTAAGC
The DNA here is from genome assembly GCF_040954645.1 of Diabrotica undecimpunctata. Taxonomy (NCBI): domain Eukaryota; kingdom Metazoa; phylum Arthropoda; class Insecta; order Coleoptera; family Chrysomelidae; genus Diabrotica; species Diabrotica undecimpunctata. The sequence goes on along the minus strand of NC_092809.1, from coordinate 72,232,413 downwards.
AAAATATTACAGGCGCTTAAAGAATGCAGGCTAGATTATAGATATACTAAATTATTATACAAAATATACCTGCAGGCAACAACCACTGTCAGATTACATACTAACAGTAATCGCATAAAAATAGAACGGGGGGTTAGACAAGGAGACCCAATGTCACCTAAACTTTTTAATACGGTGCTTGAACATGCTTTTAAGAATTTGGATTGGATGACAAAGGGAATAAAAATAGATGGAGAATATCTAAACAACTTACGTCACAAGAAAAAGAAGATGGTGACTATCCCGAGTCACTCACCCCTACGGTCGCTTCAGCGATTAAGCTTTATAATAATTTTACATCCAAATTATCCCCTGATTCCGAGTTAATCGAAGATACCTCCGATGATGAATCGTTCGTACCAAACGAGGAAGAAAACCACAGCGAGGTGGATACAGACGATAGCGTCTCTACCACCATGGAGGTCACCCCCGACGAGGAGCTGAGCCCGGCCACCGAGTCGACCGAATCAACCGTCCAGTCGGACGAAGCCCTGAACGTCCAGTCGGACGTAGCCCTGAACGTTCAGACGGACGTAGAACTGAACGCCAAGCCTGACGCAGCTCCAAGCGCCGAAGCCCCGCCCCCACAAGATTTCATTGAAATGAAAAAAGCCCCCAAAGTGGACATCATCTCCACGAGCAACGATGCCGAGCCGGAGGTAGGCAAAAAACATAAACGACAAAGGCCATCAGCGGAACACTCCGACGAAGAAGAAGTGCCAAAAAAATCTACAAAGGATAAAGACGAAAGCGGTCTTTACAAATCGGTCGACTTATTGACCGAACAAATAAGACAACTCCAGAAAGAAAGCAGGCAGCGCGAAAAACAGGCACAGGCCCAAATCCAGGATCTCCTAACTCAGATGACTGAGTTAAGGAAGGAGAATCAAGAGAAGGACAAAGAGATCAAGAAACTGATCGGCCACATAATGGCCCTGACCGAGAGGAACGAAAAGCTAATAGAAGACGAGAAGAAAAGAGACCAGGCCTTGTGGGTAACCCATAGGCCCCGAGAAACAACCCCATGCAAGACGGTGAAAGCCACTCCCTCGACATCTGGGGGTGCAGCCAAGCCTAAAGAACGCAAAACAGAAGGAAAAGAACCAGAGAAATCAGAAGCAGGATGGACAAAAGTCCAAAAGAAGGAAAAAAACAAAAAAGGCACCGCTACTGAGAAATCAGTAAACAGTAGTGAGACAGTAAAACCAAAAAAACCAATAAGCGTTGTTGAAAAACAAACGCAAAAAATACAAGAAAGAAACGACGAAGCGCTCACAAGAGCCGCGAAAGATCTGCAAAAAAGAAGTGAGCAAAAAGCCCACAAAAACTTGGAGTCTCCGAAAGAAACCCAAGTAGAAAAAGAAAACAGCGTAACCCCTCAAAAACCTGCTGAGGTTAACGTAAGAAAACCAAAACCTCCTGCGATCATCTTAAAGACGGTCGCAGAACACCAAGCAATCCTGCAAAAAGCGGCAAAAGCAGGTATTATTTCTGACAACAAGTTCGCCAGATCTGGTAGAACAATAGTAATAAATACAAAGTCAAGGGAAGACTACCTAGGAGTAGTCAAAATACTCGAAGAGTACACACCAAAGGTAGAGTATATTGCCTACCCAATCGACAACGAAAAACTGAAGAGGGTCATACTAAAAGGGCTATCTGCAAATACAAAAACAGATGTAATTCTCAACGAATTAAGGGAAAAAAATGTCGACGTTACAAGAGTAAGCAACATGTACTCTAAAAAAGAAGGAAAACAGATCTTGCCTTTCTTCTTGATCACCCTCAAAGAGGATGATATCCAAAAAATACGTGGAGTCACAAATTTGTGCTTCATGAGAGTTCGTTTCGAAGACGAACTCAAAATGACAAAAGACACCCTACAATGTTTCAACTGCCAGGGCTACTACCACAGTTCTAAGGCTTGTCACTGCATCTCCAGATGCGTAAAGTGTGGAGGAAACCATCTCAGCAATGATTGTGAAAAGAGCAAAGAAACAGCCCCAAAATGTGCTAACTGTGACCAAGCACACACATCGAATTACAGAGGATGCTCCAAAGCTCCTAAGAAGAAGATCCCTGCCCCCGTAAAACCGGCGAGCAAACCGATCACACCAGCAACAACAACAACGGGCTTCAGCTATGCTCAAGCTGCCAAAACAACTACAGAAGAAGCAGCTCCTACCATGCATGATGCTGCCACACTTATTGCTTCGTTTCATACGGAGTACAATAAGAAGATGATGGAGATGATGTCCATGATGGACCGTGCAACTAAAATGATGACTGCATTCGGAGAAATACACCGACAATGCTAGCGAACCGTACGGAGGATCTACGCATAGGGTCCTGGAATTCCGGTGGAATTTTCAAAAAACTCAACCTCTTGGATGAGATGATCAACAGATTAGAGCTCGATATCGTAGCCCTTCAAGAAACCAAATTAGTGGAAAGGAAGAAAACCAAATTTCCAGGCTACGATATCTACAGAACTGACCACAGAGCGATATCAGGAGGAACAGCCATACTAGTTAAAAAAGGCTTAGAACATGAACACATACCAACACCAGATGGACTGGTGACAATGGAAGCCACGCTAGTCAGAAAAAAGGCCAACAACGAAACACTAAAAATAGTGTCAGCTTATGTCAGACCTAACGATTTGATATTCGATGAAGACTTGAGCCTAATCCTCGATACAGAAGAGCCCACAGTGATTATAGGAGACCTTAATGCGAGATCTCCCCTATGGTTCGACAGAGCAACCAATAACAACGGGAGACGACTTTGTGGCCATCTCGAAAACAGACCTAACACTTACGTGATCGGACCAACAGGACCTGTTTTCACGGACAACTCCCAACACATCTAGACATTGCAATCCTACACAACGTGGGTCAACAACACGAGATACAATCTCTAAATGAAGGCGATTCAGCGCACAATCTAATCGTCCTGACCCTGGGTGCAATAAAACTAAACTATTTGCAGCCCCACCAAAAGAAGATTACAAACTGGTCAAACTTCAGAAGGGTTTTTAGCGAAAACATCGGTAACATCCCAACAATAAACAACATCACAGAACTAGAAGATAGTGTAACTAAACTAGAAACAACCATAAATAATGCTATCGATGCCAGCTCAAAAATCGAAAACACTACCAGACAACAAGGAAGATTCGGAGATATTAGTCTCGAACTACAAAACCTAATAAAGGAAAAAAATAGAAAAAGAAGAAGAGCCTACCGTACCAGAACTCTAGAAGATAAAAGGATTGCAAATGAGCTAGACAGGGAAGTTAAAAGACAACTACGAGAACATAGAAGCGAAAACTGGGACAACTATATCCAAGAATTAGACCCAAACAAATCCGCCTTCTGGAAACTATCGAAAATACTCCGACAGGACAAGAAACCCATACCTCCCTTACACGGAGAAAACGGGATTGTTCATACGGAGAGAGATAAAGCTGAAGTCCTAAAGGACGAACTAGAAAGAGCATGCAGAAACAACGAAAATCCCAACGAAGACATAGACTTCGAAGAAGAGGTAGAAAGAACAGCTAGAAGATTAAAGAGAAGAAAGGGCAGAATAGGAATAACTCATACATCTCCCGAGGAAATTAAAGAGCTAATCAAACTCTCTAATGCCAAAAAAGCCCCAGGACCTGACAACATCACAAACAGGGCACTCAAAAACCTACCCAACAAAGCTATTGTCTATATAACGAACATAGTAAACAACATGCTCAAATTAAGATATTTCCCAGACAGATGGAAGGAGGCACATATAATTATGATCAAAAAACCAGGGAAAGATGGCACCTTTCCGCAAAATTATAGACCTATCAGCTTATTATCATCAATAAGCAAGATAGCGGAAAGAGTTATACTAAAAAGACTCAATGAAGAATCGGAAGCACTAGGCACCATACCAGAAGCACAATTTGGATTCAGAAGCGAACATTCATGTGAATTACAAGTTCTACGTTTCACAGAATTCACAACTAAAGGATATAACGAAAAAATGTACACGGCAACAGCATTTCTGGACGTCAGTAAAGCATTTGACAGGGTCTGGCATGATGGACTCATCTATAAAATGAACACCATGGGATACAGCGAGGCGATGACATGCCTCCTTGGATCATACCTAGCCAACAGAAGGTTCAGAGTTCGGACAGGGGCAACCCTGTCCGAGGTCGGGACCCTGGAGGCAGGTGTGCCTCAGGGAGCTGTTTTGTCGCCTTACTTGTACACCATCTATACGGCCGACACGCCAAAAGAACCAGGATCCCTGTTAAGTCTTTACGCTGACGATACGGCAATAGCTGTTAGCTGGAGAAATCCAAATCATGCAGCTAATCATCTGCAGAGAGCACTCAACAGATTCGTAAGATGGTGCATCAAATGGAAAATAGCCATAAACCCAGATAAAACACAGGCTGTAATGTTTAGCCACAGGAAAAGTGTACCGAATCAAGAACTAACAATTGGAAACACCCCAGTACAATGGACAAATGAGGCCAAATACCTAGGAGTGTTACTCGATAAAAAGCTTACATTTACGCAGCACATAAATCAGCAAACGTATAGAGCCAAAGCGCTGAAAAGTCAGCTCTCATCGCTAATTGGCAGAAGAAGCAAGTTAAGGTTCAAAACCAAAATTAGGATGGCGAATAGCATTATCCTACCAGTCCTCTCGTATGCCTCCGCTGCGTGGGGACACACCTGTAAAACTAGCAGGAAGAAAATACAAACAGCGCAAAATCAAATAATAAGAGACGCACTGAATCTGCCAAGATACGTACCTCTGAGAAATCTATACAGAGACTCAGGACAAACAAGGATCCTACACACAATGGACAAAAAGGCATACGAACTTTTCAATGGACTAAATAACCACCCAAGTAGCATGTTGAGAGAGCTGACAAACTACAACGCAAACACCAGGACGGTACACAGAAGACCTAAACAGCAAATAGCCGGATATAGGGTCCCAAACCAATAAATGAAGAATGAGATGGTCGCAAAGACGTCTAAATAAAAGAATGCAGTCATCAGAAAACAACCACCCAAAAAAATCCTTCTCTTTTAGGACTCTGGCGAGAGGATACAGGTGCCAAGGCACTTAGTTAAGGACACTATACACCGGGGTGTGTGGAGGCCGTATACACCCTGCAATGCACACCCCAACCCACCCACACAATTTAGCATGTAAGAAATAAAAGGGTAAGAATTGTGCCGGCATTTTAAAGTCCCAACGCCAAGGAAGACCCCACAAAAAAAAAAAAAAAAAAAAAAAAAAAAAATCGGTTGTTTTCTTTTAAATACAGTTAGTTTTTAATCAATTTTAATCATTAAACGTTTTAACGCAAAGTCAATTTAAGTTCTCCATATAGAAGACCCCTCAGGCCTTCTATATACCGCTGATGCGGAATAGGCCCTTAAGGCGGATCGAGTGATACTGATCCTCTCGCGACACCCGAGCACTGAGGTCATGTGCGGCAAACATGGGCTCAGTGGCCGGACCCACATCGGACACCCAGCCGGCGAGGAGAACAAAATTTATTTTGCCAAATCGGCGGCTGAGTGATCGAGCACACACTCTTTCCGAACATGAAGTCGACAGCTCAGGCTGTCGACTCCATGGACGGAACACACACGCTACTTTTTCTTTTTGTTTTAGGGACTCAAGTCCCGAAGTGCAGTTAGAGTAAAATCTATAGAATCAGTAAAGTAATTAGGGAGAAAAGCCTAGATGTGGCTACCCCTACAGTTAGGTGGCATAACCACAATAATTAAAAACGGGAGTTGTCTCATTACCCAAGGCAACTCTAGTAACTTTTAAGATCATAAGCCTCCTCACGTATGTCACACGATGAGGAGGGGTGGTGGAAAAACCTGGGGGTCAGATAGGTACCACTTCGACTAGCGAAGTGTGACCGGTTTGATCTTCGGACATGTGGATCCCATGCTTAGTATGGTATACACATGTTCCTAGAGGTTGGGTTGATCGCTTAGCGTGATTGTGTGTGTGTGTGTGTGTGTGTGTGTGTGTGTAAACAACTTACGTTTCGCCGTAATATACTTATAATAGCTTAAGATCTAGGTATGGCAAGAGAGATGGTACAGGAACTCGTTGTGGCTACAGAAAGTGTAGGTTTAAATATAAATATCTCGAAAACAAAAATCATGACCAATTTGGTACCCAACCAGAACATCAGTATTGGTGGAAAAGAAATAGAACTCGTAGATAGATATAAATACCTGGGACATGAAATTATGATTGGCAGGGATAACCAGACTCATGAACTGAAGAGAAGAATCGGCCTTGGGTGGGCAGCATTTGGAAAACTGAGAGAAACTTTTAAAAGTGAGCTGCCCACATGCCTAAAGAGAAAGGTATTTGATCAGTGCGTCCTCCCAGTCTTGACGTACGGAGCAGAAACACTTACCTTAACAAAAGCAGCAGCTACCAAACTGAGAGTCACGCAGAGAAGAATGGAGCGGTCCATGTTAGGAATAACTCTGCGAGACAGAATAACCAACGAAGACATCAGGAGAAGAACCGGAGTGACTGACATCATCGAGAAGATAGCCAGACTAAAATGGAGATGGGCAGGACACATAGCCAGAATGACAGATGGGCGATGGACAAAGAGGTTATTGGAATGGAGGCCAAGGGAAGACAAGAGAAGCGTCGGTCGACCACCTACAAGATGGACTGACGATTTAAGAAGACTCGATAAAAACTGGATGAGAGCGGCGCAAGATAGACGGGGTTGGAAACATGAGAAAGAGGCCTATGTTCAGCAGTGGACTCTTGAGGCTGGATGATGATGGAGCATTATCTCCTAATTTATAACTATTATTTCATCTTAAATTTATAACTTTATTTAAATTTGGATTACCTGATCTATCTATTTTATTAAATTGGTTCAAAGTTGCATCGTTATTAAAATCAAATTGGTTACCTACCTCGATAGTGCTAGTTGTTTGGCATTTTTCGTTTGTTACCTTATCATTTACCCTAATATTTCTATTCTTTTTTAATTATTCAAATTCCATCATCCTATTTTCTCCTAATTCTATATAAAATTTCCCTCTATCTGAAAGCTTCGGCGAAATTTCTTCCATGTCGATTTTTTAGTGATTTCTCTTCCTACACATGAAACATACACTTTCTTACAGACCACTAGTTTAATGTGTCTTAAACACTACAAGTGATACCGTAAAAGTGAAGAAAAAACCTTCAAAATTGATTTTTTTGTAAGAGCTTCAAATATGCGCCTTTGAATGTTTATGTTTATGTCAATCCTCGGTATACATTTTATTTTTTTTTTATTATCTATCCAGAGACACTACTTATTGGACTTATGGCACCTATTTATCAATACAAAAACACTATAAATATATACATAGTATATATATTTACCGTTTGTAAATTCGGTAAAAATTTATACCAGGAGTTTAAATAATTTTTATGTTCGATTTTTAAAAAAGCTCCAAACAAAAAGCAAAAAATTTTACTTAGTATCCATTTACTCAAACATTCAGTCTAATATAAACATAAATATATTGTACAATTCGCATGAATTGTTATCATTGAATAGTCGCATGTACTTTACCTAAACGGTAAAGAATAATTTAAAAGACAACTATTTAGTTGACAAAACAATGTTCATCTCTCTTATACTTAGAAATTATTAAATAACCTTATGTTCGTTATCAACGAGGACATTCAATTACTGCAGCGCGGAAATTCTTAAGCTCCTTACAGGTCTCACCGACAAAGAATCGCATTTTATAAGGTAGAACACCTAATGTTGCTGACAAGGGAGTTTTACCAACTTTCACAATAACCTCGTGCTGGCGTTCTACTATCTAAACACTTAAATTGGATACAACACACAGGTTAGCAAAATAGACAAAACGAATTCACGGCGCATTTATGAGATGAAAACAAATATGGCTTTCAAGTTCCTTCATATAAGTACATAAAATTAAATTAGGGACGTTGGTAATATCAGTCGTTGCCATTTTCTGAATTATTTATGTTAAAAGCATCGTTATACTAGAAGGAATATTCTGTATCTATCATTTAACGTTGCCATGTATTTGAAATTTGAAAATTAAAAATAAATGCATGATTTAAGGATAAAATTACTATAATTTTCTTAATATTATTAATATTACCGTATAGAAGGAAAGTTACCGATTAAGTATTACCATGGACGTATAAATAAAGATGGACTGGGCATGCCCTACACTCTTTTCACCTAAATTTGAAGTCGAAAAGCTTATGGCAGCGGGGAAAGAGGTGAGGTGATAGACTGTGACATTTCCTGTTTAGTCAGCGGCGTACCTTCAAATAATTGAAACGTATTTAAAATAGTTTTTTCATTTGATTAAATGGCGATTGATTTGATTGGTTTTATTTTTATTATCATATTTATCGTAAACATATTGTTATGTTTGTATGAATTCTAATTTATTGTTTTTATTTTAATTTACTAAAACACGATAATTTATATCAATTTATTAAACCACTGTAAAACAATTTATTTGACTAATAATTACATAATTTATCTATCGGAGTAAAGGATCTGTTATATACCCAGTACCGTTAGACTAGAAAAGTCGACGGCCTTCTCGACTAGACAGAGCGGCGAATTGTTTTTAATAAAACTGGTATGTTTACATCGGTTCGTCTCCAGAAAGTTCGCTTGTTGTTTTTTTTTTTATAACGGAGGGGGACCCATCGTGTGTCAGATAGGCATTACCTAGAAAATACGTGAATGAATGAGAATATTAGTAATAAATATATTTACGGTTTTGGGTCAGAATTTATCGTAACAATATGTACAAATATTTCGAATAAGTGAGAAACAACGAAGGATGAATAATTGTAATTTTCAATGTATAGAAATATATTTACAAAATTTGATTTACACAAAAGAATAAAGATAAAGAAGTAACTAAAATCGCAAATTACTATATATAATATTTTATTTAAACTAAAATAATACACAAGCCATAAAAAATATTTCCTTTCCAAACATTAATCTGTTCAGAATATTGAATATGTTCTTATTTTATCCAGTGAGTGATACTTTGAAAAAATTTAAAAAACATAAGTGCATTATGCTGTATAACTCCAGCTTAGTTGTTAGATGGCAACATTGGTATGCAAGCTTAGACATAACAGTAGACAGAAGAAAGATAAAAGTTAAGGAAGATGAATTAAGGAAAATATTAATAAACGTAAAAAAAAAATAAACTATTATTTAATTTAATATAAACAACAAAGCATATACAACAATATACAAAACACATAAAACCTTACGGAACGGGTAGGGTTTTTAACACTGTCCAAGTAAGACTTAAAAGGTGTCCAAGAAACAGACAATCTACCCAGTTTCTTAGGCTCGGGATGAGCATCTTGGTCCATTGGGCAACATCTTCCGTGTTGTTGCAGTCTTCTTGCCATCTTTCCACTAATCTTTCCCTTTTTCTCTTCTCGTCTACTCTTATCATGAGCCTAATATTAGGTATCTATATCTAAATATAATAAAAATATTAATTTAAATCCATAAACTGTATTTGAAATAATAATTTGTTAACAAATTAAATTTATAATAAAATGTCTAAACGGCGTTGCTTTTGATCCATATGGTTTATAACCTCTTCTTCATGTTTTTAAATGTCTTGATGGATAAACGTCAAAGCTAAACCATTTAGTCTTTCTTGGCTAATACAATTTCTTAAATAAGTCTGTAGTACTTTCAGTGATAAAAATAACCTTTAACATGTACAGGTCGTTACAGGTAATTTAATTATTAAATTAGCGTTTTGGATTTTTTGTATTGTGTGTGAAAGACAAGTTACATTTTTCTACTATCTATCTCTATCTTTACAGCCCTTGCTGTCCAATTTTGGACATAGGCCTTCTCTTCCTTCTTGCACATCTCTCTATTGTAGGCAGTTTGTATCCACTTCGGGCCTGCGTGTTTCTTCAAGTTATCTGACCATCTCATTTGTGACCTTCCTCTTTTCCGTTTGTAATTATATGGTCTCCAGTGTATAATCATCTTATTTCATCTGTCGTCTTTCTGTCTAATAGTATGTCCAGCGAACTTCCACTTAAGTTTTGCTATCTGCGTTAATACATCGGTCACTTTTGTTTTGTTGCGGATCCAAGTATTTCTTTTCTTCTCTGATAGCCTGATGTTTAGCATTTGCCTTTCCATGGCTCTTTGAGTCTTTGCTATTTTTCCATGTTTTCCTTTGTAAACGTCCAAGTTTGAGAACCGCAGGTGAGAACAGGAAGTATAGGTACATTTTACATTTTTTGAAGACTCTTGTTTTTAAATATTGGGGGTATTTTCTATTTTTTAGTACCTATATAGGAAAGTTTTCCGAAGGATACCCAAGCCAACCGTATCCTTCTCTTTATTTCTCCGGTCTGATTTTCTTTATTTAATTTAAGTAGTTGTCCCAAATATACATATTCTTTTACTTGTTTTATAGTTGTTTGTGCAGTTGTAATTATTTATTCTTCTGGATGGTTGGTCATAAGTCATAATTTTCGTTTTATTATAATTCATTTGTAGACCCATTTTTGTTGATTCGCTATTTAATTTATCCATCATATTGTGTAATTCTTCCCTTTTATCGGTTATTAATACAAGTTCGTCTGCATATCTCAAGTGATTTAAGTATTGGCCATTTATGTTAATACCCCGTTTTTCCCATTGTAATTTTCTCGTAACGTCTTACAAAGCTTGATTGAATAGTTTGGGTGATATAGTGTCACCCTGTCTGACTCCTCGCCGTATCTTAATGAGCTCCGTTTGTTCAACTATTTTGATGGATGTCGTTGCTTGATCATATATATTGGAAATTAAGTCCGTATATCTATAGTCTATTCTCCCATTTTGTAAAGACTTCTTTACTGCCCAAAGCTCTACCTTATCGAATGTTTTTTCAAAGTCTACAAATGACATACAGGTACATTGGGATTTGATATTCGTTGGCCTTTTCAATTAATATTTTTATCGTAAGCAGATGGTCGCTTGTACTGAATCCTTTGCTAAAACCGGCTTGCTCTCTTGACTGGTAATTATCTAACTTAGTTGTTAATCTGTTTGTTAGTAGTTTATTTAACAGTTTTTTCTTACATTTAGTAGCGTTATGGGCCTATACTTTTTCAGATCTTTTTTATCGCCTTTCTTAAATAGTAATAGTGTTATTTCCTCATTCCATGTGGTGGGTGTTTGTTTTGTGTTCAATATTTTATTCATTACAACATAAAGGACTTTGTCCTTGTTGTTTTCCCACATTTTTAAGCATCTCCACAGTTATTCCATCTTTCCCAGGAGATTTGCTATTCTTCATTTCTTTGAGTGCCTTTTTAATTTCATTTTTACTGATTTCTGGTTGTAGGTCAGAGTTAACGTTCTTTATTTTCAGTTGTAACTGATTACGGATTTCTTGGGTTGGTTTTTGTTCTGTTTTATAGAGATTTGTATAATATTCGTGCGTTATCTGTAAAATTTCCTTTATATTGTTGGTCTCCACTCCTTCTTTGTTCTATATGCTATTAATTTGTATGTTTCCCAGATTCTGCTTTAAGCACTTCATGTTTCTACTTTTTTCAATTGTTTTCTCTATCTTTTCTTCCTGCACTCTCCGTTTACACTCCTTGATGTTTTTTCTAATAGTTTTGTTTATTTCTTTGTATTCCATTTTATTTTTGTCCCCTTGTTCTAGTAATGTTCTTCTTATGTTCATAAGAATCTTTGTTTCCTGGGATATGAAACTTTCTTTTTTTGTTGTTGTCTGTGCTATTTCTTTGCCCATTTTTATTAGAGTTTCAGTAAATATTATGTTTATTTCATCGATATGTTTGTATTCTATATCTTCCTTGGTCGGCAATATTTCCTTTATTCTCTCTTCGTACGTCTGTTTTTCTTTGTTTTAGTTTTTCCATGTCTAATTTCTGATTATTTTCCATTTTATTTCTTGTTTCAAATCTACTATCAATGATCAGCTTGGCTCGGACTAGTCTATGGTCGCTACCAGTTGAGAAGCGATTTAGGGCTCTTACGTTTTTAACCATGGATAATATAATCAATTTCGTTTTTAGGTTCACCATTGGGACTAATCCATGTCCATTTTCTTTGGGTTCTTTTCTTAAAGAATGTATTCATTGCATAAAGTTGCTTCTCCTCCAAGTAATTCATCAATGTGTGTCCTCTCATTTTTTTGCCGTATCCATGGTGTCCGACTTTGTCTTTACAAAATTAAAAAATTCACTAGAATGTCACAAATAAGGAAATTATGAACTTAAAGGTAAACAGTACAATGCCATGTTCCGTTTCTTCAAATTGCTATGATTCCTTGGTATTACCAATGGCGCCAAGTTTTACAAAGAGTTAAGATTATCAGAATATATTTTCAATTAATAAATTAAAAAATTAATGTTTTTTCTTTAATTCTTTGGTTGCGGAATGAGTATATTTAAAAATAGTTTATACTATCTAGATAATATATTTTTATTTATAAATTAAACAAAATATACTAAAAATAGAAACTTATTTCGAATATTGACTTGAAAAAACGATAAGATGACAACTTTGCATTAGGGATTTGTGCCTATGACTGTGATAATCTCACGACTTTCTGTAAAAATGTAAAAAGCCCGGTCCATCTTAATTTATACGTCCATAAGTATTACAATGAAATATAACAATTACAATTAAATACACACTTCTGGTGTAATTGGTATATTTATATTATTACTAAAATAATAAAAATATCCAAAAGGACTACAATTTTCATCAGAAGATAATAGATCGTCATCAATGAAAAGCTGTAGGTAAGTATTCCCAATTTAATTTAATGAATAAAAGAAGTAAAAATCTTGAATGATAATCTACAAAACAAATTACACATTTTAATTTTATTTATTTATTACATTAAAGTGAGAATACTTACTTTAAAGTTTATACTGATGATGATCTGATAAGATGAAAATTTTCTTACAAAAATTGTCATCCTTTTGGATACGTTTATTATTTGAGTAATTTGTAACAAAATAGAAACCAATGTAACAGTAAAGCTATCATCAAAAGCATTACCGTCTGTTAGCCTTATTAAATGAGGGGCTTAAAAGCAAGACGCGATAAGTTCATAGATGTAGTAGAGTAGAGTAGAGTATTTATTTAACCACATAACATATACAAATATTGTTTGTAGCAAGTCAAAAAGACAACATACATAGAAAGGAATATAAAACGTAATTTAAATAATATATACAAACAAGAACACATATTAAACAGAAAAACATTTATGGCAAAGTTACGGTAAGCAGTTCAGTGGATGTTCTGCAATGAGTCATATATTCTTCTGAGCAGTAAAAACAATGTTTTAGAAGATATTTTTTTATGACTTTATCGAAACTATTACAGCTTAGCTGTTTTATACTTTTTGGTAAAATATTTTAATAGTTATAATTAAGACTATTTTTTTCTGAAAGACTTAATCTACAGCGATTTGTTCGTAGATAGTGACAGTTTCGCGTATTGTGAACATGGATATCAGACTGCTTTATTAAATGGGCACGTTTTCTGTGAATTTCAGTTAGATCTTGAAATATCAACAGAGTAGGTAGCGGCATAATTTTGAATTTGATAAAGAAAGGTCAGCAGTGTTCTAGATAACTAACCCGTGCTAAAATCCTGACAGCTTTCTTTTGCATTCTAAAAATTTGAAGTGCATTTGTTGAATTGCCCCATATAATTAGACCATAGTTTAGACGAGAGTGGAATAAGGAAAAATATGTCATTTTTAATGTTTCAAAGTTGACAACCCTTGCTAGTTAGCGAATAACAAATAATGAACTTGATAGCTATTTCTTGTAACTTTTATGCATGTAACTTTTCTGCATGTAACTTTTGAGTAAAGGCCAAAGTTATTTTGAACATGGATTTTATCTGCTTTGCTTTGAAAAGTTGGATTTTTTGCCTTTTGCATTTCAGTCTATGGAGTTTATTCTTTTTGCTTTAAATTATAAGTAATAACAAATAGTTAAGAAGTCAGTAAAAAGTATATTGTATGATGATTTCATTACATTTTTATTAAGCTTTATTGGACGGGCCTCAAAATATTACGCTAAAACCTGAACGGACCCCATTCTTAAATGGGTGAACTATGCTTATACGAAAAAAAAAAACTGTACGAGTAACACATTATTTTTATAGTATTAAACATTTATTAGACTGAAGCATACACATTACTACAAAATACATTCTACTGCTGACGCTAACAGACTAAATAACAACTACATACTATTTGTACAATGTACACAAACTATCTCCGATTTTGCGTGTTCTAGATATACAAAATTGCTACATTTTACACATGTTTTACTAATTTTTCTGTCTTTGCCTTTAAAACACACATGGCACCGCCTCATTGTATATTTTATTTGTTCTAATCTGAGCTCAGTAACATTCAAAATTTCTGGGAATACGTCTGCCATATGACACTTTTTGTTCTTTTCGATGTGCTTATTGTTATAACATAACGTCTAAAAACATATTCCTTTATAAGCTCCTTGCCCAGTGCCAAAATGTACATTTTACACTTACTCATATTGTGCTTTTTCAATCAGGATATTTTAATAGTCATAATTGATATGAATTAATACCTGCGACATTAATAAGATGAGAGAATATAGCCATAGGCCAACAGTTGGTTTTTCTTTGTACCGTATATTCTTTAGCTAACTTATCGGTTGTACCGATGGCTTCTTTCGTTTTGTTGTCATGTAGAATAATTTCAGGTTTATAGGAGTGTTCTTCACCAGCCACTTTGTCGTCAACATGCTCACTTGAAAGTAAGATGACTGTAGTTCTTGGTTTTGGAACATAAGAGACTAACGTTCGATGTTTTCTAAAAGCAAACATGCTTGAATAATCTGTTTTATTATATGATGCTGGTAGAAGCTTCCTTGGAATAAACGTTTTATTTTTTTAAAGAGTTTCACATAGAGTTATATTCTTCTCTTATAACTACTTATCCGCAAGTTGTAAACTCGTAAAAAAATTGTCAGTTGTTATTCCAAACCTTTCTTTTAAGTGGTGTATTGAGTCTAGGATAACTCTTTGGCCTTAAGCTTTTTCTGCTTAGAACCTTGTGTTTCTAAAAATTAATAGATTGAAAAATTTGCTTGTTTTCTTATTGGCAATTCAAAAACTTACCCAACCAAATTTGCATGTTTACACTAAAAGAAGTAGTACAGTCCACAAGGGCCCATATTTTTAATCCGTACTGGTCAGGTTTGCTCTTCATATAAACTCGGAATTGTGCTTTACCTCTAAAAGACACGAGCTGCTCATCTATACACTGATGGGCGTCTGGATTAAGTGATTTCTTACAATTAGAAATAAAAATATCACATACATCTCTTATTGGGGAGAATTTATCTACTGATTTTTGTTCTTGTCTGGTTTCAAAATTGTCAAAACGTATAAATGAAGTTATTTTTTTGAACCTATCTCTAGACATAGCAGCTGATATTATAGGACGGCAGTAAGCAATATCTTCACATCAAAGCAGATCGGTCGTCTTTTTTGATCCATGAAAAGCTTCAAGTATAAGCAATACTCCAATATAGTCTTTAATCTCTACATAATCAAGCCAAATACTTTAGTTTTATTTGGGTTTTCACTTGCTGTATCCTCATTGATATCAAGCTCTGGATCATCGCTTTTAAGTAAATGTGAAGGTTCATCTTCACTCAGTTGCTTTCGGCTAGATATAAATAAAACGTAACTCATGTTCAGAATTTTATGCACTATTTACAAATACGACAAGAAACCAACTGACACTGGAACTCAATATATTTATACTATTTTCTTAAATTTTATCGCAGCTCAGGGAATTCCCCATTTAAACAAGTAAAACCCTTATATAAAACGATAGTACACTCATAGTTGGTACTAATCCGTAAAATCTATGGGTTTCCCACATTATTACAACTTTATTAGAATTTATTTTATATGACATAAAAGGCTGGCCGGGGTATAAAGAGACCCCAGCCTATAAAATTAAAGTTTAAATTTAATTTAATCGTTAAATGTTCTTGTAGGCATATTTTTTTATCAATACAATATATAAACTACATATAGATGGAAGACTTCCGATTAAAAATTAAGATCTATAAAGTAAGAACAAAAAATTGTGATCAGGGGTCAAAATAGACCCCGGTCAGTCCGATGAAGGTTAATAGAAAAATATTTTAGACACATAATTCTGGCGCTTCTTCAGTTTTGCCACATAAATATTTTTCGTTTTCTGCACCACCACTACGTTATTCACAAGAAGCAAAAAAATTGAAGAAAAACTTTAACCATGGGATTATACAGATCCAAAATCCAATTAAAGAAGACATTAGACATTTTTTTCTTATTTACTATGTTTATTTCCTTTTCATAACAGATTTTAAATTACCAATAGAGTGATAATAAAACTGTTTTACTTGGACAAAAATCATCTAATGGGATTTTGCTGCTCGCTTGAATTGAAACTTTGTTAATGGCTAAAATTTAAATTGCTATTAAGAAATAGGTTTAAAATGGTCGACTGACATTTGCTTTTAATCAAAAAGGTTACGTCAATACCTAGTCGTCTTATGGTCTTACTTTTGAATTGTTTTAATATAGACATCTGGATTCTCAAAAATTTTTGTTTGATGAACACCTTTTCAGATTCTTAGGAGTGAATAGCAGCCACCTATATAGCATAGCAATCATAGTTTTATTTGTGTTAAGGCCGCTGCAGGCATCAGCAAAAAGTTTTAAGTTCCTAACTTGCGGTGTATTGCAGACAATGAAATACACATTTAATCTTTTGGGTAGGTTCCTTCAGTACATATGTGTAGTTCAAGCAATTATTTGGAGACACTTTGCACTTATTGACTACCAATAATAGTAGAAAAATTGAAAAAGTAAAGTTGACGTCGATATTAAATGTACTGATCTGGAATGTTTCTAGCAATTGAATGACAGCGTAAGAGTTCCCTTTTCTTCTACTTTTATTAATTAAAAATTCTTTAGTTTAAGGGGAATCATTTAGGAGGATGTTAGATTTCCAGGAAAAAATTAATATCAATAAAATTAATAATAATAACTGTAGAAGACCTTTCAGCACTTAGTCAGATAACATTTACAAAGAAATCGACTCTATCCTCTATATTAAAATAAAATACTGATTGCTGACTGATATCTACCTGTAAATGTAACATTACTTCACGTGTGTCTCTAAAGAATGCTTGTAATTCATTGGAATTGTTTTGGTCTTTAAGCGGGCGGGACTTTATCTGTTTTGTTTCAAAGGTAACTTTTAGTCAGACTAATGTATTGAAATTAATTCGTTTTATCGGTAAATAAAGTGCTGTACCTATAGAATAGACTCTGAGGAACTACTTAATTTCAATTTTTCGTTTTTGACAAAAAGTGGATTTAATGCGTTTTGCACCTCAAATAATAAAATAAGTTTATAAACACTTTAGTTTATATACATGAAATGTATACAGAAAAAATTCTTTATTCTACAAAACCTTTGATTTGAAACTTGACCTGACACTGATGAGCAGAATTACTAACACACAAACAAGTGTATAACTAGTTGAAAGTACCGGTCATACTTGGTTAAATATGACAACCTACTAAAAAGTGCTGATAAACCTATGTGTGGCATATTATGTAAAAGTGTGCTACCCATAAATCGTTGTTTATTACAGTGTCTCAAGTATGAAGTTCAACGCAAAATGTTTAACATACCACCAACATTAAACAATGCTCTTGAAAAAGACGGTGATACAAAAAGTTTTTTCGTCTGCCCTAAATACTTACTAAATTAGTCGCTGACATTTTAAAAAGACTTTTTAAACTTTTGAAAAGAATTGGGAAATCTGAATTTTGGAAAAGTTTCTAGAACATTCCATAGATAAGATACAGGAAACGATAAACGACGTAGAAGAGACAACAATTAGAGAACATATTAACCAATACAATAGTGCTACCACTAGTATGCAGTAAGGAGTTACTTTAGATCCTGTAGTAAAAGAAGAATCACCGAGAGATGAAACGACACATCATATGAGATTTAAATTGCCACCATTTTACGAGAAATCTTCTTGGTCCATTAACTTTAAACAATTTAAAGCAATTGCGTCAGCCAATCATTACATCGATTAAAAAAAGGCTGATTCCTTAATTGTTGCTTTACGAAGTAATACTGTGGATATCCTAAGATCGATTCCTAAGAGTCAAGAAAAATGTGACCAGGTCTTGTTCACTCGACTAGAAAAATGGTACGGAGGTGCACATCTACAACGAGTCTACAAAGTAAAACTAAGAAGTAGAATTCAACGAGCAAGTGAAAATTTTGCAAGAGTTTAAAGCAGATGTTGTTCGTATAGTGCGGTTGGTTTATCCAGAGGCACCAGACAACATTTTGGAAAAAATTGCTGTAGATACTTTCCCCAATGGATTTAAAGACAGTGAACTATAAAAATCTTTACGACTAGCAAGACCGGAATGTAATTAAGACAATGCTAAAAAGACGCAAATTAAGGACTTAAAGAGTTCATTCAAATGATGATGTTCTTTCAAGACGGCCATGCAGTGCAAATTATAATCACTGCCTTAAATTAGAGAAACAACTTTGCCCCGTAAGACGAATCACCGTCATTAATAATCAATAGTAGCCTTAACAGCTACAAGACGCTCAAACATGTGATCCATGTATAAAAGAGTATTGAGTTGGATGCGTTGAAGTGAGAACCTTCTTGGCAAAACATTAGTGTATGTAGTCTAGAAGTCAAGTCCTACTGGAGCCAATTAAATTGCTTGGTACTAAAAGATGATCTTCTGTATAGCACATTTGAGAACAATGACGATACAGAATCTAAGCTTCAACCAATAGTCCAGCTGGTAAAAAAGGGCACTCGTGAAACAGTACAATGTTGGTAGTCCTATGGAAAGAGTAGCAATCGACATTGCAGATCCATTTCCAGAAATAGATGATGAAATAAATATATCCTAGTAACCATCAACTATTTTACGAAATGAACTTAGGTCTATGTGATACCAAATCAAGAAACTGCTACCGTTGCAGAGGTACTTGATAAATAATTTTTGACCTGATTTTATGTTCCCTTCACGCCGACCAAGGGCGAAACTTCGAGTCAACCCTCGTCCAGAACGTTTGTAAATTGATTGGTGTCAATAAGACCAGAACGACACCACTGCATCCTTATTCAGATGGAATGATTAAGAGGATAAACCGAACGATTGGTAAACACCTGTTCAAAGTTATATCCGAACATCAAATAGATTGGGACCAGCACATTCATTTATTCCTAATGGCATATCGCTCGATCGTAAAAAAAACTGCATGCCAGACTCCAACCTCCCTAGTATTGGGTCGTGAAGTTCATTTACTCTGCGACCTAGAGTTTGGCTGCAGATATTTTAGACAACATGTTGCAAACGAAGAAAATGTCGACCGCCTAAAATTAAGAATGAACAACATTCATGAACACATCTAGATTTACATAAATCAGAACTGCTAGTTTTATTCTTAAACATGTTAAAGTATTTGATTTTGTAAAGATTAAGGACTTTTTCTAATTATATTTTGTTATTGTTAATATTCAATTATTAAGTTTTAATTTGGTAACACAATCCATACACGCTAATAACCCTGCGTGGTTGATGCATCATGTAAGAAAAAAATATGGAATTTTTTGTTTAGCACGATTAAGCACAGAATAAAAACAAGTATGTATTACTAATTTTTCAATTGCCTTTTAGGATCAGAAAACTCAATTAAAGTGGGTAGTATATTTATTTTAGCATATGTAAGTACTCTGCCTATGTCCTCTCTACTATTTATATATTTCAAAATTCAAAATTGTATGCCTGCATACCCTTACATAATAAGCACTAAATTGGATATTTATAGTGGTGGTAGTTTAGTATGAATAATAAATGCAGAATTATCCACTGTGTAAATCGATTTTCAATTTTATCTCCGGTTTGCATCCCATATGGTACATTTAATTAATGCATTAGCGTATCATATAGGAAGCATAATGGATAATTTTTGTTAATACTGTTACTGATTTTGAAGGTATATTTAGATTACAATAAACTGGCGGACCAACTCGACATCGAGGTTTTTAAATGAAATTTTTATTTTGCGAGAAAAATATAGAATATATACAATGACCGGAAGTAAAAATATTTTTATCAATAACTCAAAAACTATAAATGATAATTTCGTGAATCTACATTTTTGAACTATACGTTGAATTCTCTATTGATTTGACTAATAAAAATGAAACCGGAAGTCGACCTCAAAACCGGAATGCAATTTTTAGTTCATCAAATGTCGACATGGATATCATTTGGTGGTTAATTTTGCATGCTGATCACGAATCCGGTGTTAGATTGGCTCTATCTTGACGTTTTATGCGCGTTTCGGGTCACTTCCGGTGTCGGATCGCAACCGGAAGTACATATTTAAAATAGTCTCGACGAGACCTTTCGATCCATATATACATTGTGGGGTCTAAAACTTAAAGTAAATTTTAACTTTCGGTCATCTCAAAACCGGAAGTGAATTTTTGTACCAAAAGTATATCTTGACAATCTCATACGTAATACTAATAATATTCCGAAAAAATATTTTAATTATCTAATATGGCTTTTGAGTAAAGTTGTGAACAAGAAAAGGGCTTAGCGTTTTAGTATATAAGATTTACTAACAATATAATAAATAATACATATAACCACAAACAAATTCCAGAAAAACTAAAATACACTACAAAAAAATTAGAATCCATAAAATACAATATAGGGGGACCACAACATCAGAAACTAAACTATTTTTCTAAAAACGTAACGTACTAACAAAGTGAACAATATTTTCGCTTTTAGTCAACTTTCGTCAGTTTTAAAAATGAATATAAAATTTAAAATGAATTGATAGTATTATATCTTTATAACCCAATTTAGTTTACGATTTTTCTTTTTCACTTTATCACAAGTTTTTTATGGCAAGCTGGTAATTATAAAAACGGTTATAATGCTGTTTTTGATTTAATGGTTTATTCAATTTCGTATATTCTTCATCTTTCAAATATACGACTCGCACGATGTTTTGATGTAAAAAGTGTCATCGTCTTTTGTTACTTTAATCATTCGGGTCCATTAAGGGTAAGGTTAGATAATGGTGTAACAGTGCTTTTATGTTCTAGATAATGTAAGACCAATACAAATATATATTCAACAACACCCGTGGATAAAGATATATGATAGATTACGTTATAACCAACAGAGATATACATCCATAAAAAATAATCGATGTAAGATACCTCAACTCAGCAGATGTAGATAGCGATCATAGCCTTTAATTATGTAAAATAAAAATCATCATGAAATACTTCACACCTAAGAGAGCGGCGTCAACACAAACAAAATTCAGAGTCGAAGCACTAAATGTGGAATCCACAGAATACCTATACTGAAAAATACCATCAAAAAATTAAAAATAACATAATTAGCACAGCAACAAAATCACTTGAAGAGAGGAAACTAACAGACACTAACATATCAATAAAGAAAACCTCATGGTTTATAGAGCAAGTAAAGACAAGATGTGAAGAAAAGAAGAAAATCTTTTTAAATTACAGACCACAACAAACACAACAGGCATACAACCGCTATAAACGAGTCAGAAATCAAACGAATATTTTAGTTAGAAAAATAAAAAGGGAACACTGACAGAGCTTCTCAAAACAGATGGAAAACAACTACCACTGATCACAGAAAGAAATATGGAGAATGATCAGAGAACAAAGAAAAAAGATTTTCAGATTCCACACTACTACTTTTTATTTTATTGTAAATAAGATAAACTTCGCATTGTTTTTTTTTGGGTGTGTTGAAATATAGGCTATATAATTGAAGAATAACCATTTATTGGCAAAAGCGAACTCCTGAGTCCATTAGTGCTTTATTAGTTAAATAAATGTTGTTACAGAACACGTAAAGAGCATGTCAAACACTAGTAAAAAAACTTATAATATATCGTCGGCTGTTTGCAATAGTGGCTTAACTCAAAAATTGACTTAACGTTACCAGAGGGCTTGAAAAAGCTTTATTTATGACCTGCAAACTGAATCAACAGGGTATGACTAAAAGTCATACCCTGTCGATATCAAGTTTCCATGCAATACCGGCACTTTTGAGTTGTGACACTATAGAAGACAGTTTTAAAATTTTTTAAACTATATGAGTGAGAATTTTAGAGTTGTATTATATTAAATAAAAGGAATAAATTTATTGTTTTAAAAATGTCAGATTCAAAGGGTTATCAGAAAAGAAGTGAATTAATCCTATCTCGTGCAGAAGTAACGTGAGTAATAATATAATTATTATTTTAATGTATAATTCCAAACAATCGATTAAGTAGAAAACTTTAGACGATTTTTGATTACATCTACCGGTTTAAAGAAAAAATAAACCCATTTTAGTTCTGCTGCGGACCCTCATTACGTAAATGATGATGATGATGTATCGTCTACATTTACAAAGGTCTCTGATGAAAATGTGGAAACTGAAGAACCAGAAGACGTGATGATTAATAAACTTAAAAGTAGGAAAAGCTAGGCTAGTACCAGTGGAAAAGAAATGTCAGAAAGTTTCTTAGAAAATCTTGTACAGGCTCGCAGGTTAGGTACATCTTTCAATCCATGTAGACTGGAATGTGATGAACACACATCTTTGAAAAATATTGGTCAATGGGAAATATAAATTAACAACGAAGTTATATTCTGAGATCCATATCTATAATTAAACCAACATATCGATATGCAGATAAAAGTAACACTTCAAGCCATGATTATATTCACGCATTTTATTTGGAAAACCGTGATCAGAAAAAAAAAAGAGTGTGCAAAAGATTTTTTATATTCACCATTGGAGTTACTAATAGATGAATTCGAACTGTTATTGGGAAGACGGAAATGGGCTTTATAAGCAACGATCGAAGAGGTAAAAACCTAGCATGCATAAAACATTTTATAACGAAACTATGAACAGGGTTCGTAAATACCTTTCTTCAATTCCGACAATGAAGAGCCACTATTGTCGAAGTAGTGCCTCAAAAAAATATATATAAGGAGGCAAAATATTGACAGATCTGTATAATGATTATAAAGCTGATTGCTAAAGAGAGAATGATGGATTTTTAAAAATTGGTTTATATCGTAAACTTTTAAATTATATGCATTCTTTTTCCCAAAAAAGATCAATGTCAGTATTGTGAAAAATAAAAAATTCGAACAGTGAGGAAAAGATAGTCTTAGAAGACTCTTATAATATGATGAATAAGGTCAAGGAGAAAAACATAAGCCGGAAGCTAAAAACACTTGACAAAGAGAATGTAACTGACTTACAAAAAGTTCTTGTTTTGATCTACAAGCTGCTCTACCGCCACCAAAAGAAGACGTTTTTGCTTTCTATTATAAATCTAATAAGCTATTAACATATCATTTCCCTGTAAGTGAACTTCAGAAAAAGGAACTTGGTAATGTGCACAGCTATATTTGGCACAAAGGAGAAGAAAATGGTTTGTGCCTGTTGTGTTTGGAACAAACATCTATAAAAACCGATTCTGACGATATGAAATTTATCTTTTACTCAGAAAATTTTGGTGGCCAAGCAAAAAACAAGTACCTAATTATTTTAATGTATCAGTACCCTGTAAACCATTTCAAAATTTCTTCGGCCATCTTCTTTCTTTAGTTGTCGCCCATACTCATAATAAGAGTGACAGCTGCCACTCTTTAATAAAAACAAAGATCACTACAGCTTTAAAAGGAGGGCCTATTTATCTACCGACTTATTCCGCTATGCTAGTCCGAACTGCTTGTGACAAACAACCATTCGAAGTATACGAATTATGTCATAATGATTATTTTGACCTGAAAAAGGTAAATACTACAACAGCGACAATTTTTAATAAATATGTCCAAGGAAATACTTTTCATTTTAACGATATTTGTGAAATTCATGTAAAAAAAACATCTCCTTTGGTACTCACTACTATTTTAAAACTTCATTTGCACAATTTTGTGAAATTCATGTAAAAAACATCTCCTTTGGTACTCACTACTATTTTAAAACTTCATTTGCACAAGAGGAGTACAAATAAATTGATACCACGAAGAAAAAAAAAACAAGAAAAGGTTTAGAAAGCATGGATAATATAAAACTAGAAAATGCTTACGCTGGCAGCCTGCCAATAACTGAAAAGAAGAAAAAAGACCTTACTAGCCTTTGTGAAGACAAGAGTGTTCTACAAATTCATGCTGGTTTCTACGGAGATTTAAAGCATTGTTAATCGTAACTTTTCCCATTATTATTAATTACACTTTTTTATTTCGTTGACTTATAGTTGTTAATAAACACATTTTCTCTTTTAAGTAACGTCTAGTTTTTAATAAACACATTTCCTTATTTAAGTAACTTCAAGTATTCTTTATTGAACCTTTATTTCAGTTGATAGGACTAACAACTATTATACCAATAGGATATAACAATAAATGTCAGTTTTATATTTGCTTTAATTAGTTTTGAAAGACAAAATGGTGGTATGCAATAGTGACACAACTCAAAATAAGGGTTGAATTTAAAAGTCTGTGTTACATTTCATTAAAGGCTACCTAATGCTCTCCCAAATGAACCGAAATTTATTTTTTTTTTTGAAAAATCTCAATCCATGTAGTAAAACAGAAAAAAAATTGGCACAGAAACTTTAAACCGCTCCCTGTTTTGAAAAATTACCAGTTTTTGTGTTGTGCTACTATTGCATACAGCCGACGATATATGTTTAAGACTGGTTTAATAGGTGTTAAAAAGAAGCACAATGAGAATAAAACCTTAAACTGATTTGAACCAGATAAAAAATATATGCACAAAATAAACTTCGGGTAAAAACACCATAATATTTAAAATTTGAACCATGTGGTGTTAAAATGAATATTCATAACATGTAAGCGAAATATGCGATATATGTGTAAACTAATCCCCGTTACAAAAAACTACAGTAGTACACCAGGTACTTTTTATTTTGATACATATATTCAACTTAGAACATTAATATTTATTAAACTAGGTAACATTACTGTATCGTAAATTAATTATAAACCCTTAAGCTGCGCAACTAAATATTACTAATTTTAGCAGTAAATCCGACTTACCTTAATTGCTTTCATATTTAAATTAATGAAAAATCTTTATGCTGCAATTAATTCTGCTGGAAATAATTTTCTAATGCTCATACAGGGAATCGGTAGAGCAGTTAATTAATTATTTGTTTTTGTTAAAATTTGGGTAAAATATTAACACAATTTAAATAGGTGTGATGTTTGTAATAATTTGATAAATTAATATAAAAGGAGTATTTAAATAAATGCATATAATATTAAAATAGTTTTGATTTGTAATTTTTGTTTTTTATTTTAATTCCTACGGTAATAAATATTTTATGTCTAGAATATTTTGGTTTGTTCCAGGTTTTTGCCCTACTCTGGTCTGTTTTAGTTTTGATTTTCTACTTGGCAGTTTTTAACTATTATTGTTCTACCTGTTTTATATATCTATGTTCAGTATTAAATGGTTCCGTCTAATCGTTTTTTAAGCCCTTGTCAGAGCATGGTGACACTGTAAATATTAGCAGCTTGCTGTTTCCTGTGCCGGATAGACAGCTTTCTTTTGAAGTGAATACTTTTTGACGCTCGGTATGATGTTTTGCACAATCTCAAAATCCTATTTAGCCTGACTCGAAAAATCGAGTCGAGTGTATTCTTTCGATCTACCGTAATATACACAATATACATACATATATACACATAACTTTATATTATTATATTTTATATACAATAACAACTAAAATAATAGTATTATTAATAGCAGTATTATAAATAATATTAATAAACTTCGAGAACTAATGAGTACAGCTAAAGAATATGAAATACCGCCAGAATTAATCTTTATAGATTTCGAAAAGGCTTTCGATTCTAAATATTCCAAGGCAGTAATAGAAGCTTTGACCAACCAAGGCATTGACAAACTGTACTTAGAAACTTTAGCAAATATATACAAACAAGCAAAAGCAAAGGTAAAAATTTATAAAAACACTCCAGAATTTCCCACTACCAGAGGCGTCCGACAAGAAGACGCAATACCACCAAAGCTCTTCACTGCAACTCTAGAAAATATATTCAGCAAAATGAACTGTTGAATTGTGTTGAATGTGAAATATATATATATATATATATATATATATATATATATATATATATATATATATATATATATATATTGTTATGATATGCAAAATCGAGAAAAATATTGGGTTGATTAAAATATTTCAAAGTTCAAAAACATTAAAATAATTCAGATAAGTAAGATAATAAACAACAAACATTTCAAAGAAGGAAAGTTATTAAATTCTTGGATTACCTGTACTAAACAAAATGTAAGCTATACATAAATTATTTCTTTGTTATACTTGAGTGACCCGCATAATTTTAAGTGAAATCCAAAGACAATTGAAACGGGTTTTCCAAAATACATTAATGCAGTGATTAGAGACAAATAGAAGAGATTTTAGAAAGAGGTTTTTGTTAGTTTTTAAGAATTATAGAAAATATTATTTGTAAATAAGTTTTAGGAAATTTTATAATTATAGGTAAAAATTTGTTTGTTATCGAAATGAAAAAATGGGGGAATTGTGACGAGTTTTGATTGGCGGAGATTGAAAAAGGTGGGATAAGTATGTAGGAAAAAGTTTAGCAAGATTGAGGGAAGAGAAAGGAGAATCAGTTGGTTTTCCAAGTCTGTAAGACGAACAGTGATTGTTCTCTGGTGGTTCCCAAGAAATAGCAAGCAGTAGTGTTGAATGTTAGTGAGTTTTTGTGGAGTTAGTGTATCTGACAGAAGCTGAAGCAGCAAAAGATTGTAAGTCATATTTTCCTACTTATATTCCAAGAGTCACTGTTCAGGCCAACGAGAGATTCAGTTTATCGTAAAGAGAAGATATTCCAAGAGTCATTTTTCACTCGGGCCAACGAGAGATTCAGTTTATCGAGAGGAGAAAGGCTATCATAATTTGAATGATTGTTGCTTTTGAAGGAGATCATTAAGGACGATATACTTGCAACAATCTGTTGTAAGATTGCTGATTACATAGGGAGAGGTTGAGAGGAGATAATACAGTCTACAAGGAACAAGGATTTGGACCACTCATCATCAGAGAGAGATATTTTTGTTTTCTGCAGTTTTTTTTTCTTTTATTGATAACACAATTTTTACACGTAATTTAGAAAGGATATAAATATTTTGATTAGGAGAGTTAGAATAGTTTGGGATTTTGAGTTTTCAATTAATATTGTTTGTACCATTAATTTTGATTGTTCACGTACGGAGAACAAAATTTTGAGAATCCTTATATGAGATTTGTTTATTGAAAACTTTTGAGTGTGAATTATTTCATTATTTTTATTTCAATATATAGTGTTAGATCATATGTGTTTTTTATTATTCCGGTATTCTCTGGACCTTACCTTTCACATGTAATAGCATAGATATTGAAGCACGAATTTAACCCTGAGATAAAAGAATTAAAAATTGTGATAGAGTCATAATCATATCATTTAAATAATTTTAATTAATCAAAAATTAATTAGCTAATTATTGCTTGGCGCACCAAGACTTTAAATATCACAATAATATATATATAAATATATATATATATATATATATATATATATATATATATATATATATATATATATATATGCGTATCTCTTCTCTTTGTAAGTCTTTGCAAGTCTCATATACGCATGCATTACATATATCTTTATATTTAACTTATTTATTTTAGGTATTTAATAACAAACCTGTGCGGAGACGCCTGCTACACTCCCAATTGGTTGGTAGGCCTGCTATTTTGGGTGGGCTACTTTAATTCCGCCCTAAATCCATTGATATACGCATACTTTAACCGGGACTTCCGGGAAGCCTTTATGGATACCCTCCTTTGTGTAATGCCCTGCTGTTTCTCGTGCTGGAAAACTCCTGCCAGATTTCTTTAGCCGCAGGATATGTCTCCTGGTTTCTATCAAGATGAAAGACTGTGATATTAATGTCGTCTTGTGGATTTTTCTTCCTTACTTGTAAGTATTTTTTTAAAAACACGTAGAAGTTGTTATTTATATACAGTCATGATGTTTGATAAATTACTTCATTTCTTGATGTTTGATACAGCTTTCTTTATAATATATATTTTGTTTTCTGTAAGAAAAGATCTAATATGTAAAGGTTTTGTAACTATTACGTTGTGGAATTTGTTTATCTGTAATTATGTTTAAAAAAAAACAAACAAATGAAACAATCACATTAAACTTTATTTTTAAATTTTCGGTTTGCTTGCAAAAGATATATCGAACTAACTAGTGCAGTGGTCAGAAATTTAATCCCTAAAAATGAGATCAAGAATTTGAATTTTGCTGATAAATTTTGCAACCCAAACATGGTGTAAAAGAGTTTGCCACTACTGTTCGTTTCAACAAACAGTAGTGGAAAAAGGAAAGAAAAAAAATGTCAAAGAAGAAATGTAGCTGGGTTAATTTTGAAAAAATGCGTTTGCGAAATCCTTCTTAATAATGAATTTTCAACAAGGGTTGAAGCGACCGGGGATTATAAATAATGTCAGTTACGTGCGAGATCTAAATAAAAGTTGTATTAACTTGACGGTAATAATTGGGTATCTTTCAATCAGAGTTTCCTATTAACAAAAATCAAAATGAAGTTTAACATTTTTAGACAAATGCCTCATGTTTGTTGCCAAAACTTAAAATAGAAATGGCGTGCTATAGGTTTTTAAGATTACGCCCTAGGTATAAAAATTTCATAGTGACTTGTCAATGAAGGTGATAAGTTTTATTGATCTCATAAGCATCGTAAAAAATTGCAAAAATCTCTCCAACAGTTATTTATTTAACAGCTTTATAAAAACTGAATGTATTTGCGGCAAAATACAAAAAATTGCATATAAAAGCTGCACCATTTACCGTTTAAACGCACTCTGATTCTTGTCGATGTGATGCTCTGATCCAAAAATATTGAATTTTTACCTTCGACTTAATACAACTTTTGTTTAAACAATTTATTTCGCGCGCCTAACATTAAAAATCGCTGATCGCTTCAATCGTTGTTTCTGAGACAACGGTTTATTCTAAAGAAAACGTGCTAATACACATTTTTGTTTAATTCATACACTGCCCAGAACTCGCCAGGCGTGTTCACCTTACTAAAACTTCAATGTCCACGACACGCGTAGCGGGTACTGACATAACATAGACTTAGAGAACGATTATTAACTGGGCATTTAAGATAATACTATATAAAAGTGTGGGGCACATAGAGAATACTTTGAAATTACTTTATAACGGGGCGGTTTCATGATTAGCAGTTGTTAGCTCGAAGTGGGAGGTGTTTGTCGTAAGTATAACATTTAGTGTTTTATACAATTTTGAAAGGTTTTTAGGTGAGTTCTTAGTAACATTTAATTACCTTTTAATTAAAAGTACAAACGAAAACATGGTTTGTTTTAATTTTTTAATTGGTTTCGGGGTAAATGTTATTTTGAGGTTATGTTTACTTTATTTTTCTAATAATGTATGGATTTGTATTAATATCAGTTTTTATGAGAATATAATAAGCAGAAAGAAAAACCATCACATTACTAGCAATATTTGGCAGTGCTTTTACAAGATACAGCTATTTGATGATACCTTGAAATTGCTTATACTGATTCCTGATTTTGAAAAGAAAGTACGTTAATAAGCGTATTTTGGCAGAAGATGAATTGTTACAGTTGTTGAAGGTGTGTGACGATGATTTTGATAGTTTTGACAAAGCTTATGAGATAAGTGATAATGAGAGTGATAATGATGTCGAGAGTGATGATGACGAAACTGTAGTTGCAAATAATAGAATTACATTTTTGGAACATTTTTGGAGATATTGCAACCTGCAAATGAGACCCTTTACGGGAAATTCTAACTTAAAAGTAGCTGTAGATAGTCACGAATCAAATATTTTAATTTGGTCTTTACTGATGAATTTTTTCAGCTTATAATTGAAAATACTAACAATTATGCTGTTAAAATACTTGCGCGCAGTACAAAGAATCAGAGTCGAATCACAAGGTGGAAAGTTGTAGCTAAAGAAGAATTTAAGACATTCTTAGGTTTTATGTTCCATACTGGCACAATAAAATTAAATCGCAATAAAGATTATTAGCGGACCCATTACCGCTTCAGTACTTCATATACTCTTCAGTATACCTACTTTTGCCAACTTCATGAGCCGAAATAGATTTTTGGTAATATTGAAAGCGCTACATTTTAACGATAATAATGAATCCTATGAATCAAGATTTGCTAAAATATTGCCAGTAATAAAATTTTTTAATTCTAAAATGACCCAGATTTATTCTCCATAATAGGCGCCCTTAATTGATAAATCAATGATGATGTGGCGAGGTCGGTTAATATTTCGTCAATATAATAAAGCTAAACGACATAGGTATGAAATAAAGTTATGTATTCTCGCTGAACCCAACGGATTTGTTCAAAAAATGCTTGTCTATGCTTGGCTGCCGATACTATTGTTGGTGGTAAAAACCAGACTCAAAAGATGATATTTAATTTGTTCGAGGGGAAAAAAGGGTTAGGGCATTCCATTTTTATGGATAATTTTTATAATAGTCTTAATATATCCGAACAATTGCTTCGAGAAAAAACTTTCTGAACAGGTAAACTTGTGGCCAATCGATCTCAAAATCCAGTAGCAGTGATATCAAAATAAGTTTTTTGAAAAACTCACCTTGTTCAATTTTATAACAAGTACACAATTGATGGTCTTTGTATCAGTAAATGGCGCGACAAGAGAAACGTTTTAACAATTTCCACAGAATATGATGCTAAGATGATTGAAACAACTTCGAGAAGTAAACAAAAAACAATGAAGCCCAGAGTCGTAGCTAAATATAATAAAATTATGGGAGGCATAGACAAAAATGGCCAAATGCTTAGTTATTATATAACATTGTACGACTTTAGAATATCTGTTCTGAAAAAATTACTACCAAGAATATTGAACGAAGAAAAACCAACCTTCACTTGGCATTTTCCAGAATGTTGTGCAAAAGACGAATGCCGCTGTTGCAAATTTTGTTGGGATACTGTACAGATAACGACATTCTTTTGTTAACCATAAGAATTAAGAAATATTGCAATCCCATCTCTAGAGTATAGTTATTATAATGCTCGAAAACTAATTTTTTGCTTATTTTTTAGCCTTAAGAGCAATACAAATAAATAAGTAAGTAAATAAGTAATATGCTTTATTGTCACTGACAACAAATTGTACAAATTTTATGGACAAAGATTATAACAATATGACAATAAAGAAGAAAAAAAAATCAGAATAAGAATCGTTTGTACTTTTGAATAAAAAAAACAACAAAATTCTTCCAAACATAAAAAAATACTACCTAATTAAGAACCTACTTCGTAAAATGTACCTAACAAAAAATAAAAATTAGAAAAGCAGATTAATGAATTAAGAGATCAAATATTAAACCTCCTTATGCTAAACAGTAACCAAATCTGTCACACAAATTTCTTCTCGTCTTTTGGAGTAGGGCTGGTGTAATGATTGCAGAGAAATGAAGCATTTTTGCCCTTAATTCGACTAGGTTTGTGGCCCTTTCAAACTGATGCTAATAATTTTTTTCTTTGAGATAACCCCCAAAAAAAAAATTGTTAGGCGTTAAGTTACAGGATCTAGCGGGTCATTTAATTGTATCACGTTTAATATCAGTCGATCAGGAAACGTTTGATTGAGGAAGTCAATAGTTGCTCTAGAGTTGTGAGCCGAACACCCATCCTGTTGGAAATAAACCTCCTGAAAATTAACGGGAAGGCGTCGAACTGCCGGAATGATCTAATTCTTTAAAAGTTGTAAATATTTGGGCCCGTTTAGGTTTCTATCGATAAAAAATGGAACGACAATAGGGTCGCCTAACATCCCAGTCGAAACATTTAACTTTTGCGGATGCTGTGTTCGCACTGCAACACTGAGGTGCTTATTTTTCCGAAAATAATACCTTGCAACGGATGGATTGTGTTTTTTATGTAATGAAAATGAAGATTCGTTAGAAAATAAAATAGTAAACTTTTGTTCACAATGTTCTAATGCGCCAGGAATATGTCTGGTCCCATGTTTTAGACTGTTTTATAAAAAATAAGGTTTATGTTGATTTGATTTTATGACATTTATGAGTCTTCTCAAATAAAGATCTAATTTTAAAATATCAATCAATAAACTGTTTATTTCTCTATTCATGACTTATATTTGTCACAAAACATCTTGATTTTTAGAGTAATTGTTTTATTAGATAAATAGAAATAAGAATATTTCCCTTTTTTTGTATTTCATTACTCGAAAATTAATCAAAACACGCAAAGAGTTTTGTGGGAACACAGGCAAGAATTTACTACTGTGTGCCATGGACATGCCACGCATGTTCATGTCAATTTGACAGATTTGTTATGACCATGTTAATATGTATACATAGAGTCACAAATAAAACCACAATTTTCAAACGGTTGAATTAAAATGTGTTATACGGGCTTTACACCAACAATAAATTCACGAAGAAATTCATGAATTTATTCATCAATTTCTGTGTCAATAAATTCGTGAATTTCTTGGATGTAAAAGTGTCTTTGACTTCAAATAAATTTTTACATCAAGTGTTATTATTTCAGTAGTACCAATGGTTTTATTATTGGATGTTATTTATTGTTGTTTGTTTGAATAAAGATATTTTGGATTTGGAAATATAATCAGAAAACAATATCGTTTTAAAAAGAAAATAGTGATTAAGATTGTACAAAAAATTATGCTGAATTTGGTAAAGAGTAAGAGCTTGAACAAGAGGTAAAAATTAGTGGAAATTACATGTAATTAGTGAAAACTGTTGATTTTGGACACAGAAGATAATTTCAAATAACTTTAATAAGAACAACATAGCTAAAGAAACAGAAAAAGCGTAATTTTATTTTTTTGTATGATAGAACAAGAAAATCTAGCATAGCATTCATTACATACTAAAAATTAACTGCTGTTAGCCGAAATGTTAATAAATTCATTGTGACTTTTAGAATGATGAAAGCCTTTATTTAAATACAATACCTGCCTGCACCAATTCGAAGTAAAGAAGAAAGAAAGGTACAATCCTTTTTATAATCTTTTAACCACTATTCATAATATATTCTCAAGAGATACCTAATAAAAATAAATGGGTATGTTTATTGCTAGAATATTGAGATGTGTACAATTCTAATCAAAAAGAGATGTTGTAAAGAAATGAATACTTAAAAACAAATAAAAAATGGAAATAACCAGTAATACTTTACCTCTAGTTTGTGAGCTGATTCTTTACAATTTTAATAATTTGTCTAACATATTACAATTTGCTTTATTGAATAGTAGGGTAGGGTAGGACTAAACTAAATATATAAAAATACAATCATTTTTAAATATAATAAAATGGTAAATGAAGAATCATAATAACAGGAATAAAAGCTAGTTTTAATATTTGTTATACACAAACAACTATTTTTTTCTAAATAAAAAATCGTATTTACAAATTTTATTCATAGGATATGGAATCCTGCATTTTTACAGAAAGATAGTCAACTTTGGAAGGAAACTATGAATAATAAAGTATAAGAGTAAGAAGAATTAATAGGAAAGAATAAAATTAGTAGCAGGCCAAAGTCTTCATGTAGAAAAAGCGGAGAAGAGAACACAACAGAAACATGTCAGAGAAATGGAACTGGCAGAAGACATGAATTAAAAAGAAATAGATTTATTAGGTTTAAAAATTAGATTATTCAAAGAAAAATTTAATAAAAAATTTATAAAGAAATTATGTGTATATTAATGATCCTTCTGAGGTTTTCCCATAACAAAAATATTTTATAGGGTTCTCAAAACATCTTCAACTTAAGTTCAATAATGTCTTTATTTAGCAATTCATCTTCAAAATTGTCTCCACTTTGATTTTTCAATTGAATCATTTCAACTGTACAGCCACTTCCATTGACTAAAATGGGAAACTTTCTTCTTCCATACATATTTTGTTACATATCTGGAATTCATTATACAAAATTTCAGGATGTCTTAGTGAATTGTTTCAGTGGACTTCTGAATGTGAATTTAAAACGTTATCAATAATATAGAATAATCCATATCTGGTTCTAAAAAATAGATCAATGGACTCGATGCAAAGTTAATTTAACTTAAATCCTATCAATACTACAGAATTATCCATACCGGTTCCATCCAATACTGGGTTCAAAAAGAAAATATATCCAGCGAGTATCAGAATTTAAAATCAATCTTTGATGTATTTAGAGCATTTATTGTAAATTTTTAGAATTCCATGATACATCATTGATATTATTTGGATAATTAATGATTTATAACTCTTTTTTGCAAGTTGATGTTTTTGAGAATCATGAGTCGAATATGAAAACCTAGCTACTATCTCCATACTTTTCATTTTGCAATCTTTTAATACTTGGCATTTCAAAGAAAACCATTCTTTCCTGTTTCAGAAATCAATAGCATCCATATCTCTTGGAAAACGTTGTTTAATCAATTTTTAACCTTTCAAGATGATAAAAACATTTACCTAATGACTAGACCAAGTAAAAGATAGGAGTGAAGAAAAAGGTAGAATTATATAATCTTTTATTAACAAATATTTAGGTA
Organism: Diabrotica undecimpunctata; assembly: GCF_040954645.1. NCBI lineage: Eukaryota > Metazoa > Arthropoda > Insecta > Coleoptera > Chrysomelidae > Diabrotica > Diabrotica undecimpunctata. The sequence goes on along the minus strand of NC_092809.1, from coordinate 72,197,372 downwards.
CTATATACAAGGTGGTCCAGAATTATGTACATTAGTTTCTAGAGCTCATAGTATGTCCAAAAATAAGGGTACTTCTTTATGTACACTTTTTTATAAAACTGAATAATAAGGGAGATACAACTCTTTAAAGGGGTGAATTGAAATTCTTATTTTTTCAAATATTTTCCAAACGGTTTTGAATACGGAGTTCATATTTTGGGAGTGATTATAAGACATTAGGATAATTAATTTCATGTCACCACCTACCACATCCTATATTAATACAGGGTAGTTTTGGAGGGTAAGTGGGGGTTATTGCATCACATGTTTTTTAATTTTTACATATTTTAAAAATATATTTTAAAAATTGTTTCCTTAGACTTTTCTACGCAAAAAAGGTGCTCTTGTAATATTTCGATAGATATCACCGTTTTCGATTTATTTAAACTCGAAGGTATACATGTATTTTATTGTAATCGTTACATTTCTTAATATTCATCAAGTATGCTTTGGAATTGACACTTGTGTTAGCAATAATATTACAAATTAATGGAAAACTTAATTAATACTTAACATTTAATTAATGGCGAAAATAATATTTCACAATAACTGTTCAAAATGTCCTCCATTTTGTTGAATACATAATCTTATTCTTTTATTTAGCGAACGCATTAATCCATTTAATGTTACTGGATCGTTTTGTAAATCGGTAAATACTTGTTCAATTTTGTCTCTTAACTCATTTACTGTATTAATTGGAGTGTTATACACTTTTGATTTCAAATAACTCCATACTGTAAAGTCGTAAAGTCCATTGGATTAAGATCACAACTACGAGCAGGAAAATGAATCGGTGCATCCGCACCCCGGCCTATCCACCTATCAGGGAAATGTTCATGTAACCACCTTCTACAAATTCTTGTGTAATGTGGTGTAGCACCATCATGCATGAAAAACATGTTTCTTCGTATTTGTCATGGAATATCTTCCAAAATATCATGTATATAATATAATATATTCTCAAAGCAATAAATAAATAATATTTGAAAAAAAGATGTAAGAAAGGGAAAAGTAAACAATTTTTTAATAAACTAGAGTTTTCTGTCTCGAAATTGTATGTTTTTCCTAAAAAAAAAAATACATAATATGATTTTCTGTCTTTTATTATAGAATATTAAACTTACCTCTTTTCCATAACTATTACTTGACACGACTTAAAAATGCAAAGTTTAATTTGGTTCAAATGGTTCAATAATCAAAAGCAAAATAATTATTATCCCTACTTCGCGCCAAATCTACACAGATTGGTGACACTGAATTCACGTCCAATAAATGTGAAAAATAGAACATGTTCTATTTCGTCAATTTCTTCACGAATTTATTCATGAAGTTATTCACGACAAAATTGGATGTCAAATTGTGCTTTACACACGTCAAATTTGACCTTAAAGCGACTTCATGAATTTCTTCATGAATTTATTGTTGGTGTAAAACCCGTATTAGGGCTTCTGACATACCCTGACAAATTTAACTGGCTATCTCAGTTACATTTCATTTTTGAAACATTTTTTTATGACTTAACAGATTCTTGGTAAATCGATGTTTCCTGTTCCACCAAAAATTGACATTCTCAGCAAAATTCAGCTTGTTCGTATGATTTTTAGAGGTTCGGAGCCATTTATAGCATTGTATTTTAATCATTACTTAATTTGACTTTACTTAATAATATTTTAATTTTTAGGTAATGTAAACAGCTTTAACTAGTTAATTTTGAACTGCAATATTCCACCAGTAGGTCTTACTCAGCAACTTAGAAGATCATCACGAGGAGAGAAACTTTTGAAATTTTAGTTTTATGTGCCATGCAACAGTACATTACCGATAGAAAACGTATTTTTTTCTTTTGGTTTATTTTATAGTTTAAAATAATATATTTTTTAAATATTAAAAAGTCTTTAAAAATTATTTGGTCTGTACGGAGCACATTATCACATGTGAATGAAGGAGAAACTTTTTTATGTTACAAACACAAACGTTTCTGACACTTTGTGGCATGTCTATGTTGAACATTATCTTTTTCTGGGATTAAGCCACAATTTATTGTAAAGAAAATTACATTTTCAACTATTGTTTTAATTTTCAATTCGAAAATTGTTGTCAAAAAATGTGTAAAACATATAGGTAATTAAAAAATTATTAAGCATATTAAGTTTTTCAAACCTGATAGGTGATTTACTTTGCCTCGATCTTGTAGGATACAGCCATTTTTTTATTAAAAAAAAATTAGAGAGGGTGCTATCAGTATATCAAATTCGGTTTATTTTGTGTTTTTGTATTATTTGTTTGTATACTATGTGTTTATGTATTATATATTTATGTATTGTGAGTTGTATATCTATTACGTATAACAATAGATCGATTTTCTATTAATCTGTTTTTTTCTTCTTCTTCATGATGTGCCTTTCCGTTACGAATGTTGGCGATCATCATGGCAATCTTTATCTTATCTGTAGCAGTGCGGAAAAGCTGCACAGATATTGTATTGAACCAGATTCTGAGGTTCCTTAACCAAGATGTTCTTTTTCTTTCTGGACTTCGTTTTCCAAATATTTTTCCTTGCAGGATAGCTTGAAGAAGAGCATATCTGGATTCATTTCGCATAATATGTCCGAAGAACTGTAACTTCCGAGATTTCATGGTGGTCAGTACCTCTCGGTTCTTATTCATTCTTCTAAGGACCTCCTCATTTGTGACTCGGTCAGTCCACGGGATCTTAAGCATTCTCCGATATAGCCACATCTCAAATGCTTCCAGTTTTCTGCACATATCTTCGTTCAAAGTCCACGATTCAAAACCATAAAAAAGCTTACAAGCTAAGCAGTAACATCTCCAGAAGATCCCAACCGCTAGTGTTGGCGAAATATCGAGAACTAATCTCAGAAGACAACGGCCTAACATCCCAAACAAACAGTTTAACAAGTTACCATAAAAAAGAACAGAGAAGACGTAGCATCGCAGCATTCTTACTTTTGTATCAATTTATCTGTTACATTAATCTGTTAATATTGGTATATTCTGGTTACTGACTTCTTCTTTTCGTATTATCAACTAGAGCCTGCTAGATTCTGCTGATGGGCTTGCTACACGTTGTTTTTCATTAAGTAGTATGAGAGCTGATACTTTGGTTTTTGTTCTTTTCATGTTTATTTCTTTCATGAATATTGATGTCTCTTTAAATTTTAATCTGTGTTCGTTGTGCCAGGCATGTTTGCACATCTGTAATTTGTCGAAGTCTTTGTTTTTGATCTATGTTTCATGCTCGTTTATCCCGACACTTAATGTTCTTGCGGTTTCTCCCATATAGAAATTGTTGCATTGACAGGGTATTTTGTACATACAGTTCTTTGCTCTCTCGTGTGTATTGTTTGGTTTGCTTTTGGACATAATAGATCTCAGTGTATTAGTTGTTTTGGATGTTGCTGTAATGCAATTATTTACTATTCTTTTAATTTTTTAATAAATCTTTAATAGTATTGTTGTCATCTTTAAATCCCTTTTTTTAAGTTTATCTCAATTGCCTGTATTTTGTTGTTTTCTTGCTTCAATCTTGTAAAAAATTCCTTGTTAATAAATAACAATGAGTAATAATTTTTTGTTAAAATCTTTGATAGTAAGTTTTTCTCTTACTAAAATGAATTTCATTATATCAGATGTTTTGGGGTCTCTCATACTGATTTGGTAATTATATTTTTAATGTTTATGTTGCGGTTTAAATGGTAATTTAGATATCTGTTGTGGGTTGGTTTTCCAGTCATGTGCTTGTAAAACCCTATCTTCCATTAAACCATATACTTCTTGTCTTCATGAACTTTTTGGACCTTCCCCTTTTGGATTCACTGTAATATTCTATTTGGCCACGTTTGGTTAAACCTTTTAGCATGGCCCTACCATTTCAGGATTTTGCATTCTGTAGTTTCCAGGAAGTCAGTGTCTAGGCCCATATGCTCTCTGATTTCTGTATCTCTTACTCTATCTCTTGGCAACATTTACGCTAATATTATTATTATTATTAATTATTCCTAATTGTCCAAGTAACACAATCTATATAAGACTTATAACTTCTTCCTTTAAAGGCTGTGTAAATAAATATAGCTTGTATGTGAAACCCCCGTTTCAGAGAATTTGTTGATTTTTGTGCATTAATATTGTTCTAAAGCTACACATCAGAAATGTCTAAGGAACACTATTATTATTCCACTTTTTTTAAGAAAAATTTAAAAGTTTTTTTGTTAATACATACTATTTGATTTTGATTTCAACAAGTAAAGGTACGCTATATAAATTAATCTGTCAATTACACTGTTTTATTAAGGTAAAAGTGGCATTGCTTCAAATTCGTACCATTAATTATCTGAAATTGTAACGAAATAGTGCTTACAATTTTTAAGATAGTCTGCATTTACTTTAAAATTTTACTAGAACAAGATTATTAAATGCAACGATAGTCATATAGCGTCGGCGTTTAACACATTGAGGTAACACAGGTTATTAAACACATTTATTGTTAGATTTTTATGTTTTATATTGACTTAGTATTAAATTATTGTACTTCTTTACTTTTGTTTGGTTATTTTACTATAGAGAAATTGCAGTACACTAAAATGAAGTTAAATTCATTGCTGAATAATTATGCGTTATACCAATATGTCCTTTTTAAAATCCAATCAAAATTAAGAGCATAGACTCAAAATGTCGCTTGTCAAAATGTTTAATGTGTTTTACTTAGAAAAGAAAATAGAGGAGACGTGTAATCGTATGGAATTGAGTAAAGCCAAACCGGCAACAGAACATTTACCAGGTCATATTTTATTTCTTCGATAGATTGACAATAATGAATATGTATCAATAAATAGACTTTGTCAAAATTTATAATTAAACACTGACAAAATGATTACATTTTGAACATGATTTTATCATTACATATTTTTTAGTAGATTGATATAGTGTTTTAGTAAATCAGTAAATTGAAGTTGAAATCAGTAGATACAATGAAAAATCAGCGAGAGGCAGTAATGCGCAACGTACCGGCACCAAAACATGGCAGTCACATTAAAACTGGCTTCAGTTTTCGAATGTTTATTAAATGAGTATTACTTGTCCTCTCTCTTTCCTTGTCTAAGGTGTTTTAGACTTAAAACTTCTATAATGTTTATTTCAATACGTTACAGGACTGAAAAAAAAGAGAAAATTTAGTGTGACTTTTAATTTCAAATATCTCATTCAAAAGAAACTTTTTGTTTAGTCTAAGAGTCTTGTGGCTCTTGGTATTGATGCAATTTTTCATTTTGCATTTAAATTTTTTAAAAATACTTATTAGTTTTCTCAGGATTTGAAAAAATGAATATACATATTTAAAAAGCATTAAACATTTTGACAGGCCTACGCCTTTAATGTATAATATAAAAAAAATTGTTGTTCCTTAGGTATTTTTAATGTATTTACTGTCTTGTGCCATTTTAATATTAATTACTATCTTCATTGGAAACTAACCACAATTTCAGAGAGGTGATTCTATGGCCACCCTGATCTCTCATCCTATTTTTTCCGTATCTTTATCATTAGGATAAACAACTTAAATCAGAGATACCAAAAATTTGTTAAAATGTATAATTACCGTTTACCTATATCTATAAGATAGTCATCAAAAAAGTCAGCTTAAGGAGTTTATTTTAAATAATACCAGCCTACACATTCACTTTTTTGGGAAACTGGGTATAAATTTTTATGTTAAAACCAAGGTTTTTTTCTGCTCTTATAACGGCAATTGTTTGGGTAGATAGTACCTGTTAAGCCAAAAGTTGATTTGGCTGAGAAAGTTTTCATTGTAAAAACTCGACGTTGGCGTGGCATTTGTTCCTTATTTGTTCACAAAATTGTAACTTGCGACCTGAATTACCGGAGTGTGTATACTTTACATCTGCGTAGCATTTTTTTCGATATATGTTCACAGAATTAAATAATCTGGTAGCTGGTAAATAATTTTAACTAAACAGTATTACGCAGAAATAAAACAGAGTTTTTTGCTCAATAAGAAATCAAAAACCGTTTAAAACAGTTTCCATTTTCGTGCTTCTTTTCGTGACTTTTCGTGCTTCTTATATTTTAACATTTGTAATATGTAATCCATCACACATTATTGATACAAATAAAATACAAATACGCCATTTTATATTATACATCGGAAACCGGTATTCAAAAATCTTTAGTTGCTGCTTCATATTAATACTATATTGTAGAATATGGAACCTTATTTTTCAACATACGAGTCGATTTGTAATGTACTGTTCGCAGAATACCTCTTGCAGTTAATATTTAAATATTCTATGTATAAAATTTTCTATCAAATTTAAAGAGCATTGGGTTAATAAAAAATATATTTCTTGACAAAAATGTAATACTGTTAAATACTGAATAGATTTCTTTCTATAAAAATTAATGTTTTTCTACAGCTTCTTCTTTGTTAATATATAAGTCTAGCTCAAAATCAAAGACGCAACAGCACGTTTAGTTTATTTGACAATATTTTGGATCAAATAAAGCTTTTTACCTGTGTAAAATTGGGATTAAAAAAAATTATAAGTGGTACTTATTTTTTTATTAGTAAAAAACATTTACGAATAAAATGCCCATGTCTTTTGCTATCTATTAGCATTTACCAGTGGTTTTTGTCGTTATATTCAGTGGGCGCAAACATCACGTAACGTGCATCCTGGAAAACTACCATAAATATAACCGGTATAAAGTAATCAACGAGATTACTGTAACAAAAAAATGAAAATAGTTAGCATACATAAATTTTAATTAAATGTTATAAAGAATCTATTTTATTTTCAACCTTATATATATTAACATGTTCCATACTAATCATTTCAAAAATTCATGGTTAACTTTTAGTTTTACGAATAAAAATTATTCTTTATAAAAAGCTCTGCATGGTGTGAAACCTAAAATGCAACCATCAGACATCAAATTTTATTGATCTTTTACGAGGTATATAAAAATATGAATTTCACTGAAGAGTAAAGTAAGAGTTTATATTTCACAATACTGAAAATGGTTACTATTAAACTTAATATAAGAAAAAATAGAGAAAAACATGTTTCTCAAATTACCGATACTGAACGTCAGTATTATTTATTACAAATGTGATCATTCATTTAAATTAGTAATAACCTAACTCATCATTTTGTTGTAATCATTTAACGAACATTATTATTTCCCTCAATTCATTTACCACTAACGTATACGCCTTCTCTTTCAATGCAGGTAGTTGTTCCCATACGATAGTTTTACCCTTCTAACTATAGCCAGAGGAATACTCTAAACACATTATTTAACGACCCTTTCCAAATAGGCAACATCTGTAAATGATGAGTGTGATGAAGACTCCACAAGATTTTAGACACCCAATATATAACTCTTACATCAAAACGATTTTCAAGGTATTGCCTTACGTAGACCAGTTGTTACGGATATTGTTCCAAGCTAAGCGTTTTTCGAGCATTTGTGGTGTTAGTTTTGGCTTCTTAACAGGCCTGCGACATTTGAAGCCCATGAAAGACAGACAAATTTCGGCGTACGATCGCCACCAACACTAAGCATCCTACTTCATTCAACTTATTTCTTAAATCTTTATGAGTGGCTCTTTTGTGTGTTGCTGCCATTTTTTTTTAAATTCGTTGCGCCTTGGGGGTTACTAAAGGTTTTTTGCCATACCAGTCCTTTCGCACTGATGTCACAGGTTGCTTCTCTGTATTCTCTAATAGAGCAGTAATGGACGAGAATTTCTCAACACAAAGATCTTTATATTTACTCATCTAAAAATTTCAATCCAATATTAATCGTCTTGTTTTATGACTAAAAATTAACCAAAGTCAAAAGTAACACTATTATTTAATAATGTCAATACTTACTAGTGGAAATTTTAAATAACTGACCACAAATCTATGTTTTAAGTAGAACAAAATTTAAAATGTAAAACAATTAGTTACTTCACACTTTGAGCACATTTTACTGTCATCTGTAAATTTTTGACAATTCTAAGAATAATTTATATCATTTTATACGTAACTGTACCCAATAGTTATACAACTCATTAAACACCTTAGTATTCAAGTGAACATCATTTTAGTGCGATTGAATTCAAAAAAACTGAAATTTTTATGGTGAGTCTAATAAATTAAGCAGGGACTGTATATATATATATATATATATATATATATATATATATATATATATATATATATGTATACATGTACTCCAGACTTTTTAGGACACACCTTAGATTCAAATATAGTTGGCTTTCGTATTTTGTCTTTTGCACACTGACGGTAGTGCGTCCTCTTTGTTTCTATTTTCTCACGTTCTTCTTTAATTTTTGTTATTACCTGCTTAACATGCTTTCAGGTATTGAGACTATTTTTTTTTCGGAATTGTAGAGTTTATGAGCATTTAACATTATTAGCTGAAAAATATGAACCGCTAGGATTTTATGCCACCTTGTCATTTTTCTGCATTAAAAATAGTACGCATTTGTTAATCTTGGTAGTTGATTCCGTCCATATGTTTGTTATATTGAACTATTGGTCGAGGTTTCTCTTTTATTTGGTTACGTAAATTTATTTTTAATATTCTGTTTTTTAATTCGGTAGATGTAAAGAAAATATTTTTATTATCAACCCATTTCCTTATCATTATACATTCACTATATAGAGGCTTTGATACACCTACTTCTAGTTAGCCTTATACTAATTCTTTAGGAGCATCTACATTCTTATCAGCCCTTGTCATTCCAGCAACGCCTTTGCCAAATAAGGACTATTGCAGTAATTGTACGTATAGACAAAATCCCAGTTCTAGAACCGGATTTCTGATCCATTCCCGTATTATTCAAATGTCTTCTAGAAATCGCGAAAGTAAAATTCCGAAGATTTCTATTGACGAAACCAGCAAAATTTAGATTTTTTCTTTAATCTGTACCTTCTATAAATTTTCAAGGCAAAACAGACGATGCTAATATATGTAAGAGATATAAAGAATCTTAAAGTTGTATTCCACAACATATCTCCTCATCTAAGCAAAACTCTTTGGCGAATTGGTTTTTTATACTCATAAAGAGTATATCGAAATAAAAGACAGGACAGTTAAGATTTGATTTTACGTATAGAACATCTTCTGTATATTCGCTAATATGTATTTCATCCTAGCAGGAATCTCTTACATCTTTAAGCATCGTCTGTTTTGCCTTGCAAATTTAGAGAAGGCAAAAATTAGAAGCATTAAAGCAAAAATCTGAATTTTTCTGGTTTCGTCAATAGAAATCTTCGAATTTCTGCTTTCGGCTATGCGTCCAAACTAAAGCCATTTTATTGTTGCTTTTTTTGACGTAAAAGTTTTGTTTTCACGTAAAAAAGCTTCTATAGAAGTCGCTTCGATAATTCCTGCTAGGATGAAATACGTATAAGCGAATGTACAGAGGCATAAAATATTAAATGTCCTTTCGTCTATCAGAATCTTACTAAAAACCAGAATCACCAACAGACTAGAGTTAACAAGTTTCGACTTGTTTTTCTATGGCACAACTCGATAAACAGCAATGCAATAAGAGGCTACTACAATCCTGACGATAAAAGTTACCGATTCATGCGACCCATAACCGTGACATTCGCGTAGCAGGTACGCAGGCAAATGTCACGGATCCGTGACAGCATGACACGTGTTAACCCGTAAATGTAGTTCTATATTTATTTCTTAACCAAACTCTGCCTATTTTCTCCACCAGATTTAAATACAAGCTAACTGTTGCGTCTTTGAAAAAAATAATTTTGTTATAAAACTTAGGACAGTTAAATACATAAAGCAATAATTCAAGACTCATTTGTTTCTTTCTTGCTATACTTAAAATATACGTAGTTGTTGAAATGAAGTCACAAACAAAAAAATTAACCTACTGTTTCCTTATTATGTAACTTGTCTAAATGACTACAAATCAAAATAATATTTAATATTATTACACATTTTAAAATTAAATAAAGCATAAGAAGATTGCAATAAAGAAATCGAAGAATTATTCTTACAACATTTGACAATTAGATTTATAAGGTTTTTCTGTCTGTTATCACCATTGTTATTGTTTTGCCTCTATTGATAGCCATTATTATTAGTAGTAATATCCCTAGGACATTGATAACAGACGAGATAATTTCATGACAATCGAAAGCTCGTTCCTTGGTAACAGCACGAAGCCGAAGGCTGAGTGCTGTTACCAAGCAACGAGCTTGAGAAATTTGTCATGAAATTATGAGGCATTCATCAATGTCCGAGGGATATTCGGCGGATAATTTTTCGAAAAAAAAAAAAATCATAACTTAACATAACGAAACATTTATTTATTAAAAGTACAGTTATTGAAAGTACAATTATTAAAATTTAAGTTAACATTAGATTCGTTGCTGATCTCTACTCTAGAAGATCTATTACCACGCATAATATTTATAATCTTTTTGTGGTGTTCTTGATCGAGATTCAAGTATGGTTTCAAGTTCAACATTCTCATTGCCGAAACGTGACATTTTGAAATTTATTTGGATGTAGTTGTCAAACTCGATCGTGTTGTCATAGGGATTGAAAATTGCACTGAATGCAATTATCAGTCTAATGTTGACATGATTGGGTGAAATCGTTCCACATGACACAAAATGACGAAATTTTAATGGTTGTTAGAACAGTCGAAAAATTATCACTTGTGTTTCACTGTAGCATTATAATTTTTTGCATGCATTTCACAATGTCATAATGTCAATGTCAATGTGTTATTCAGTTTTTCATTAAAAACCTTTTTGTTTTCTGTCCATCTATTTGTATTGATATTTTTACAGTTTCCTGTACATTGCTAATTATTTCTATTCTACTATCTTAGTTTTTAATTGTAATAGGAATTTTGTAAACCTAATTATTTTGAATACGACTAATAATTATTTTCCACTTTTGTGGTTTTTTATGTTATTCTTTTTGTAGATTCTAAGGTGTCGATTGGCCTTTCGACACTGCGACTTGCGAAATCTTTGGTGGTCATATCTATATGGCCTACATATTTATATTTAGGCCCCATGTCTATGTTTGGTTTTAAAATTCTTGAGTTCTAAAAGAGTCTATTATTTATTTTGTATGGATAGGTTTTATCTTGTTAGGTTTTAAAAGACCTGACTAGAAAAACTAATTATTATTGGCTTTCAGTTTTACACAGTATCTTTGGCCATTAGCTGTATAGGTTTGAAGAATATTTTGCTATCCACTATGTATTTATCCATATGTATTAATTTTATAAAGTAAGAAATCCTTCAAGATTACTCCGAATTTAGTCCTCTGAAGCTAGGAGAGTATTGTTTTGCATTAAGCAGAAGGGTGTTATATATTTTTTTCTTGCTTTCAGTCTGCAAGATCCCTTTCTTATTTTTGGACATCTCGGATATTTTCTTTTTCTCTCTCGGACATTTTTTCTTAATATTTGTGTGTACATTTGAAACAGTATATTCTCCTTTTTTATAAACGGCTATTTTTTAATTATATTTTTAATTGTCCAGTATCAGTTGTTCTTTCTTAGACAGATAGAAAGTTAGTAGTTGGCGAAAAAGGATAAGGACTTTTGAAAAAAAAAGCTGGGGCGCTTACAGATTTTCTAGCGCCATGCCGCTCCTTTACATCTTGGGTAATTTATTACTGTCGGTATGATCTTGTCTTTTCCACATGTTGTTTCAGTTTTAACTTTTTTTTTAAAGCGTCTCTGTTTGTTTTATTACAACTGTTGTTTGTTACATTATTCCTCACATTTTACATTAATATTATTTTTCTATTTTTCTAGGTATCCAATTAATCAATCAACCTTTTGAGCTTTTAGCATCCAATTCCAGTATCTTTCTAAACCATCTACCATTCGTCAGTTTAGCCATGTCCGCCAAAACCTTATTTGGCCATGGCTATTCTGTTAACTTTATCTCTGATAGATTATTTTATTTATTTTTCCTTTTGTCAGCGCTAGAGTTTCTGCAACATATGTAAGAACATATTGGTTAAAAACCTCTGCATCTTTGTATTTCAGTTGTTTGAATATTTTAGCCTCAGTGAATCTCACCGTAGACATTTGACAGCTGTTATTTGTTTCCCGCTACGACCTTCATTTTAAATTTTGTCGCTTACTAGAACAATGGTTATAAATTTTATCTCTGAGATGTTAATTTTAAGACCAATTGTTTTTGATACTTTTTTATACAGTATTGTCATCATTTTTACAGATTTATCAACACTATCTGATACAAAGACGATCGTCGGCAAATCTTAGGTGGTTCAGATTCTTTTCATTTATATTAATTCACCTAATTATAATATTCCCGTTCTATTTACTTGAATGTATACTTAAGTATAAATGTAAACAGTTTCTGAGAGATATTATCACTCTGTCCAATATAGTATTATCCAAAACTTTCTGCTGTCTTTTTGAAGTCGGAAACAATCTAAACCGGTCTCGTAGATACTCTTAATTAATGTATTTATACATTGCACGAAGCATATGATGATGATATATAGTATTAAATGCCTTGTCGTAGTCTACAAATATAATAAATATAGGCCTGTTTTATTTTGTACACTCTATTAGTTATTTATTAACTTGTAGATGATCATTTGTTTCACATCTGGAGCAAAACCTACCAACCTGATTGCAAGGTTGGTAACTAGCTAGCTTATTCACAAGCCGTTTCGTTATTTTAAGTTATGGATAACTTAAACCCCAATAGATTTAGAACAAAAGAAACTTGTCAATTGTTGTAAATAAGTCTGAGTCTGATTTGTCTTTTAAGAAAATTCTGCAGGGACATTTATTAATAAAATAAAATTGCTGACTTCTTATTGGCTTTATTTTTATTATTATTTAAGTACGTTACACATAAACTAAAATAGAAAAAAATGGAATTTTTGCACTACTTATCTAGTTGGCCCACCTCTTAAAAAATTTGAAAATACAATATAGTTTTGTAAAAATTATATTAAAGTTCGGCACAAAATTTTATTTATTTACTTATGTATTTACGCAAATTTTAAAAATGAAATTCTAAAAACTTGTAAATAGGACAATCAATAAAATATATATCATTTGGATAATAATTACTAAATTACTAAATAATCTATATAAGTTACATATCACATTCGTAATTTTGTGATAAAGAAAAGCAAATGATATAAGCAATATCAATTTGACGTATAAAATTTGACATAAATATTATTTTCTTACAAAAAAAGAAAATTTAAATCACAAATCTTAACATAAAAATTTATGAGAAAGTACGAGTACATTAGCCAGTGTAGGTACTTATGCGCGAGTGTATTCTAGAAATAAAAATATGCAAAATTAAAACCCAAACCCAAAGATAAAATTTTGGTATTTGTCTAAATGCTTCTTATAAAAAATACCTATTATACAGTGTAAAGATATGCAATATAAAATTTACATTTACAGAGAGCATCTAGCTACATCCATACTACGCTCTGAAATTGCTCAGCCATGATATTGTACGTTTCTCTACGCTTCTCTTTCTTTGAACCTTTCCCTACGTAATTTATTGGAGCGTGGAACAAAGTATTCTTATTTTCAGGTTTTGATTTTATTAAAAATTTCTTTGATTGTAGGGTATTCTGCCCACGATATTTTTGGACATATCTTCTATACACTCACAACTCAGATGATGTCAGTTTTTTCATTGATGTCGTATTTAAGATCTAGGCTTTCATTCCATAAAACAAGGAGAAAACATAGAACCTCGCCAGCCACCTAAGAGTTACTTAATGCTAGTTCGGACTATGCTAGTATTTTAGTCTAGTACCGGGTAATTTAGTAATTAAGTACGCACGACTGCCCAAAAACCGTTCGCACTTTTTCGAGTACAGTTTACAAGTAAGTTTTCTTTGCTAGGTAAACAACCTACAACGCAATAAAGTAAATAAACTGATAACTCTATTCGTAACAATTATTTTAGAAGAAATGGATCGGGAAATTTGTGTGATTAATAAAAAGAAGCTATGGATACGAAAATGGATCGATAGAGGAGCTAAACACTAGGAATAATCCATTGCCTTTTGAAAGACTTAGCATTGAAAGATCCCAAAGAATACTTAGATAGTTTTAGAATGTTTGAAAGTTTTGTAAATGCTATAGCGGGATAAAATGGTAAAATCTTCACTCGGATTGAATTTTGTTTGTGGTAGTTTAAAAAATGTTTTGGTAATAATCAAGTTCTGCTCGTGATAAAATGGTAATAGACGGTCCCCTTTCTTAATGCCATTTCTCAAAACATAGTTTCGTGAACCACTTTCCACTTTGCCCCTTTTCAATCTTTGCATTGAGGTCCCATAGGAGTATAGTGGTATGCGCTTAAATAAAATTCAGTTTGGCGTAAGGTATCACTAACTTTAATATAATTACTTTTTCTGAGATGAGGAAAAATATCTGATCTGATCTAATATATTTTTTATTACATATTTCAGCCACGCCATATCTGTGTTACTTATTCTAGCTACCTGGATAATATACTGCGGCTTAAGCTCATGAAGAACAACCAGTTTAACCTGTTGGTTTCCTGAATGATGTTGTGAATCCTACCAAGCTTGAATATTCCAAGTTCCAGATCTAGTGTTGGACAGTCTTATTTTCTATTTTGCATTTTCCTGACAAGAAATTTGCTGATTAATGAGCTATAAGCACGAGCACAATGATGATTGTGTTAGTGATATCCATAAGCATCTTTAATATAGTGGTTCTTCCTTGTCATCTACATCCTTATGTCGTTAACTAAATGTTTGGTTATTCCTCCTTTGGGGCTAATTTCTCAACTACTGGATAAAAAAGGTATCCTGCCACTTACCAACTCATCCGTCCGAAGCCGCTGGTCAGTAAGTGGGGGATTGCTTATACCGATAATCACCTGACATTAAAGATAATCCAACATTTTAAGCTAAACCTAAATATATAATATACAGTATTAAATATATTATATAAAAAGTGTTCAACGACTTACGGTTTTAACGGCAGGTGGTAGTAAGTTGTACTGTACTGGTTGTAGCTGTAGATCAGCTAGATTTTTGCAGTGCACATTTTCCTTATTTAAATCTGATCATATTCAGAGACTACATCATATATTGAGG
Source organism: Diabrotica undecimpunctata (assembly GCF_040954645.1). NCBI lineage: Eukaryota > Metazoa > Arthropoda > Insecta > Coleoptera > Chrysomelidae > Diabrotica > Diabrotica undecimpunctata. The sequence continues at coordinate 72,182,141 of NC_092809.1, read as the reverse complement.
ATATCGTTAATAATATATCGGATTCATGAGTATAAGAAATGTTGCGTACGGTCTATGTCTGGGATAATTATCTAAAGAAGAATATTAAGGTATAATAATAATAATTATATCATAGTCGAGGTTCCGGCGCAAATTTTACGCATCTTTAATCCTATTTCAGATAACTAGTCGATCCGCAGTAGCCCAGAGTTAACCGACGGCTTTACGTGTCCTCGCTATCTTAACCGCTGACCTACGATTATAACAAAATATTAATCTAGTAATTAAAAAAACATAAAATCAGCTCCAGTTTGTTTTTATTTTTTTTTATTTTTGTGCAGAAATTAAGTACTACAACAAATAAGGAAAGTCAAAGATCAAACGGGTTATTTTCCTTATTGCCTTATTGTCACATAGCTTTGAAATTATGTCGAAATACTAATTATTCTATGTTTAAACAAAATTAAATATGCAATAAACATATAATTTTATAAATAAATAATTGACAAATGGTGAATATTTTTGTTTGTGGTTTTAAAAATATAACTTTAAGTAACTTTATTCTGTGATATTTATTATGCGTACTTCTCTCATTTTGTAAATACTTTAAATATCAAGTTGTGGACGATAAATTGTGTGATAATTTAGTATTGTGTATATAATGTTTAATGTAGTGTACCTATACAGAATATCCCTAGAATCTAACTCAAGCTATTTTATTATAGAGTATATTTATTTTTGTGCGAGCACTAATACTTAAACTACCGCAAAGTATTTTATATATAATAGTTTAATGTATTTTTCTACTTTTCAGTTTTTGTTAAAAGTTTTTAAAATATTTTAATAAATATTTTTTTTTTTTTGAAAACCTGTTAAGTCAATAATCTAAAAAGCGCACAAAGGTTATACTACATTATTTTGCATATATTACATCAATATTAAAAAATGAAACCTTTTATGTATGTAGTTTGGTTTTGTTAAATTATTTATAGAAACTAAGTTTTTCTACGTCTACTAATCTATTAATAAGATTTTTATATAAGTATTTACAGTCGTAATCGTATAGTTTGAAAATACAAACTCACCAAACGTTTTAACTCATTCTAACGCGGAATATGTGATATTAAAGATGTAGCACCCATTACACATTAAAATATTTTCATATTATGAGAAAATAAAGGATTTACATGTATATATAAGTAGGGTAAGGTTTCCTAATTTGGACCACTTTTCAAATATCTATTGTATTACACATGTTAATAAATATTTCAAAATTTTATCATAAAAATCATTCATTAAATACTGTTTATATTCCAAAAAATCACAAATAATAGATACATTGTAGTTTATAATATTTTATTTTTCAATTAAAATAAATATAAACAAAAGTCCAATTTGAAATCCCGGCATCTTTAATTGGACCATTAGCGCCCTAAATTGGGCCGATGTTAAAACCTATATTAGTTTTACAATTTGAACAATGAAATATCTTAGCCCTTAGCGATACATTGGCACATTGTGCATGAAATTAAATTTTACATTTAAGACATTGGATTATTTTTCTTCGACTGATTCAGACTTGCATATTTCACAATACTAGCTGTCAGATTTAGCTACAGTTAATTAGCTACTTTTTTTTCACAACCAATTTTTAACAATTTTAAAGTAGTTACCGATTTTACTTAAGGTGATGCTTCCTCTTGGGATTCATGGTTAGAGTTTGATGCACTGGCAAACATCATTGAAGCTGCAAAATCAGTCTCTTTAAAAACATTTTTATCTATAGGCCAAATACCATTAGCATAAAAAGCATTCTGTACATTTCTCACTATTGCAGCAAGTCCATAAGCTTCTTCAATTATCATGGAAACTTGAAACATTGATACAGTCGACCCACGTTACTCCGCAACCATTGTCCATAAACATCGCTACCGATATATCCAGTATCGCTAATAGTAACAATGCTGTTAGGCGAAGCACCTATTGAAAGTGTCTCTTGAAAACGTTTCCTCTTAAAAATTATCATAAGTAGTACAAACTGCCCATGCAGTTTGTACTACTTATGATAATTAGCACAACAAACCACAGTAGTATTTACTTCTCTCTTTCGACTAGAAATGCTCCTAATTTGATGTTTTCCCTTCTTGGATAATATTTTCTGACATGGCCGTTGTACCGGTTGAGTAGCCTGTCTCATAGTCTCATATTGACGTTGAACATACGTTTAGCGGTCAATTTTTCCTCTTCACAAATTCTTTGTAAAATTTCATAGAATTTTTCAACTCGTGCTTTGCTAAATCCTGCAGTCCTTGCCATTGATGTTTTCTCCGGCTGTCGTAACGATATTTCTTTGTGTCTTGACATAAGGTCATAATACCACTTCTTACCTGCCATACTGGCAGGCAAGTTGTGTTTCAAATTGTTTCTTTGCTCTTTGAAAATCAAAATATACCAAGCCAATTCTGCTTCAACTTCTTTACTAAATACAGTAAACCTACCCATTGTTTTTATTGCATTATTTGCCTGTTTGTTTTTCTCTTTGAAATATCTTTTTAGTGTAGTTTAAGCTACTCTAAAATTAGCGAAAAGCGGAAATAGCACTGCTTAAATCTTTTGTGCTTCACTTGCCGTATTTACCACGTGATGACATTGTGAAATAAAAAATTAATCTATCAAGAACTAAATGAAACTGCTTTAATTTACAATACGGTTGCCTAAATGGGACCGGTTCAATTTAGAAGCCAACTGCTGGTCCAATTTAGGAAACCTTGTTCTTAAGGTAAACAGTATCAAATTTGACCCACAGCTGCACATGTGTTAAAAACAGGTTCCGTGTAGTTCTAAGTTGGTATTAACGGATAGCACCACTTGTCGGTGCGCTCAAATCTGCAAAGGTCCAATTTAGGAGCCAGTCCAATATAATATGTGACTCTACCCCATATTAAATGACCAGTCTTAAAATAATTTCGTTTGTATTTGGATAGATACTGCAATGATAAAAAGTAAATAAAATCCTTCTATATTAATACATTTGTCAACTTTTTGAGTCATGCTGCGAATAAGGTGATAAATATCTTCTTGAGAAACTCTAGTTGATTACATAAATTCTGCCCTATGTGACGCAAATAGATTATCAAGTGAGAGAATGGATCCCATCGTGTATGTATTGTATGGTACCGTTTTTAAATAAAACGGGCGGTTCTAATTTATATAAATATATTTATTTATAAGTTAACAGCACAATTATATTTTACCTACTCTACTTAGCTAATATCGGAGCTATTTATACATAAAAGTTATTATGTACTAGAATATTCTGGAGTAATCCACCTTTAATTCGTTTGTTTGACGGGTCGATCTCTCCCGCGCTCGATACATCTCTGAAAGCTTCTCGTCGTATCGAGATGCAACCGTTATATGGGCTACGTCGAATGCATGTTCGTAACACTGCTCTCCTCTTAGATCTGAGCGTCCCGATCAGCAACTCCATATGTAGGCCCAGGATGGCGGAATCTACAGGACTCTCCAGCTTTGCATAAACTCTTAAAAAAGAAATAACAGTCAACTGTCTTTGAAGGACACGACCTGTTCGGATTATTGCAGCAAACAGTAATTCGTACGCCGGTTTCTCGGAAGATTATTCAAGCACGCTTTTGACAATCGTCCAATCCAGATTTACTAGTGCATGGCCTATCTTCTTCTTCTTCTTAGAGTGGCGTCTTCCTACGGAGGTTGACAATCATAATGGTTGTTTTTATTTTTAAACCTGCTGCTCTAAACAAATCAATCGATCTGCATTGATACCAATCACGTAGATTCTTCAAACATGAGTTCTGCCTATCTTGGGAAAGGCCAAATTCTCGATGTCATAATTGCACCCGATTCTCTTCAAATTAGTTAAAGCACGCCATTCATCCTCGTAGCTTGCCCTGTCTGTATACGACCTTCTGGTCACCATATACAGCAAAGTTCGAGGACCATTTTCTGATCTCAGTACTCTTCCAACTTTAGGCTGCTGAGTTAACTCGTCCAAACGACCGAACTTCTTATAAAATACGGATGAGATTCCTTTAGTTATCTCAAGATCTTGGGTAACACAGTGGGCTAGAGAGACGTTATGCGGAACACTGAAGAGATCCTTCTGAACTTTATGATTGCCAACCTCCGTAGGGAGACGGCACTGTAAAAAGAAGAAGAACTTCTGTGTTCACGCCGAATATAGTACTCTTTGTCTCTGCGTAATTTGACATAAATCAAAGTAAGCTTGGTCGCCGGTCATCTTTGATCTTATCTTGAAGGGTTCGTGCTTCTTCTGTTTCATTTGAGCCAGCATATGATGCAAGACGATTTATGTGAACTACTTTTGGTTTACCTTTCGGCAACTTCTTAATTCGGTATAATACGTCATTAATTCTCTTTTTAATTTTATACGGATATTGATTTTTCATTCTATCACTGGCTAATTGGATGTGTTGTCGGGCAAGTTCATGAATGTTGTTCATTCTTCAACTTCAGGCGGTCGACATAATCTTCGTTTCCAACATGTTCTTCAGAAGGTCTGCAGCCAAACTCTAGGTCGCAGGGCAAACGAATTTCACGACCTAACATCAGGCAGGTTGGAGTCTGGCCTGAAGTTTCATTTACGGCCAAGCGGTATACCATTAGAAATAAATGAATGTGCTGGTCCCAAACCTCTTTGATATTCTGATACAACTTTGGACAGGTGTTTACTCATCGTTCGGTTCATCCTCTCGACCATTCCATTTGATTTAGGATGCAGGGGTGTCGTTCTGGTCTCATTGACACCAATCAATTTACAAACGGTTTGGAAAAGGTTTGACTCGAAGTTTCACCTTTGGTCGAAGTGGATCTCCAAGGGAACAAATCAGCTAAAGAATTTTTTAACAATACCTCTGCACCAGTAGCAGCTTCTTGATTTGATATCCTATAGGCCTCAGTTCATTTCGTAAAATAATCCATGGCTACCAGGATATATTTATTTATCATTCGTCTCTGAAAGTGGACCTGCAATGTCGATTGCTACTCTTTCCTTAGGACTGTGTAGTACCAACATTGTACTGCTTCATGGGTGCCTGTTTTTACCATCTTTACCATTACTGGTTGCACACAGTTCACATTTCCGGTACCACCTTCTTACATCATCTTTACAGTTTACCCAATAGAACTGTTCTTGAACTTTTTGCAGAGTCTTCGTAATACCAAAGTGTCCACCTCATGCACCGTCATGCAACTGACGCAATACTTCTGACACTTAACTTTTAGGTACAATCAACTGAAGCTTAGTTTCTATACCATCATCGTTCTCACAGGTTCTATACAGAAGATTATATTTTAGCACTAAGCAATTCCATTGGCTCCAGTAAGACTTAACTTTTGGACTACATGCACTAATTTCTTGCCAAAAAGTTCTTTCACTTTGACGCATTCAATCCAATACTCTTTTTATAGATGGATCATCTGCTTGAGCGTCTTGTAGCTGTTGAGGTTGCCATTGATCATTAATGACGGTTTTCAGTTTCTTCCATCATTTAAGAACCATCTCATCGAATCTTCTAAAAACATTTTCGAGTTTCTCGTCGTTTTGTCTAGCTACTTCTTTAATAACTTGAGACATATCATTAAATTTTTGGAAATGTTCTCTAACTTATCATCATTTTTTTTATAAGTTTCTTCGATAATTTGAGAAACATTTTCAAATTTCTCGTTCATTTTTGTTAAAACTGTTTCTTCTGCTGATTGAAACTGGAATGTCTCTGGGTTATCTCCATTCTTGTTAAGAACATTCTTCAGTCGTTCTTGGAGGATCTTCTTGGACCCACTGCAGTCTTCATTGCGTTCTTCTAGCTGCTCAAGCAACTGTTTGACTGAAAGTTCTGCAAGCCGCATCCCTGGTCAGGCACACTCGTACTTTTTAAATGTTCTTTTTTTTACAAAGATAACTACCGAACTACGCGGATGTTTGCGATGAACAATACTTTTTAAAAATTCAAAAGTCTTTTTCAAAATATATATGCATATATTTATTTATAAGATTACAGCACGAATATATCTTATCCACTCCACTTAGCTAATATCGAAACTGCTTATATATAAAAGTTATTATGTACTAGAATATTATGGAGTAGTCCACCTATAAATCGATTGTTTGACGGGTCGATCTCTCTTGCACTCCAGCCAATTAATGAATTTAAACAAAATATTGCTTCTGCAACTTGTTGAAATCTTCTTCTTCTTTGTCAACCATTTTCCATCCACTCCTGAATGTAGGTCTCTCCCAATAGCTTTTATCTTTCTCTATCTTGCGCCAATCTAATCCACTGTTTGCCTGCCATTGTTCTTATGTCATCTACCCATAGTTTTTGAGGTCTTCCCATGCTTCTTGTTGTCGTTCTTGGTCTCCATTCTAGAATTCTCCGTGTCCACCTGTTATCATTATATCGGGCTACGTGACCTGCCCAGCGACATTTCATTTTTGCAATTTCTTCCACAATATCCCTCTACGTCTCATCTTGGTGTTTCTAATTTTGTCTCTTAGTGATATTACAAGCATGATTCGTTCCATTGCTCTTTGCGTTGTTACTAATTTTTTAGCAGATTTTTTGGTAAGGGCTACTGTCTCCAAGCCGTATGTACAAACTGGTAGTATGCATGTGTTATACACCTTTTTCTTTAAGTTTACAGGAATGAAGGTGTTTTTCAAGATATATGCTAGTTTGCCGAAAGCGCCCCATGCCAGTTGTGTTCTTCTTTTAATTTCAGCATCTTGATTTGATTTTCCTAGTTTGATAACATGACCTAGATATACATAATGTTCAACATTTTCTATGGTATGATTTTGTATTGTTATATTTGTCTGGTCTCGGCTCAGTATTTTTGTTTTGCTGTAGTTCATTTTTAAGCCTACCGCTCCTGAAACTGCGTTTAGCTGTTGTAACATATCATTTAGTTCTTGGATATTATCGGCTATTAAAAATATGTCATCTGCGAATCGCAAGTGGTTTAAGTATGATCCGTCGACGTTGATACCCTTATTGTTCCATTCTAGTTTCTTAAAAATGTCTTCTAGAGCAAGGGTAAATAGTTTGGGAGAAATGGTGTCTCCTTGTCTTACTCCCCGTTGTAGTCTTATGGGATTAGTTTTTGTGCTTTCGTCCAGCTTTATCTGCATGGTGGCATTTTCATATATGTTTTTAATTATGTTAGTGTATCTTGAATCTATACGTGCATTTTCTAGAAATTCAAGCACTGCCCATAATTCAATGGAATCGAATGCTTTATGGAAATCGACGAACGCCATATGAATTGGAACATTATACTCGGTGCATTTTTCTATCAGTGTTCTTACGGTGTGCAAGTGGTCTATGGTACTAAAATGTTTTCTGAATCCAGCCTGCTCGATAGGTTGATAGAAATCGAGATTATGTGTAAGGTGGTTGCTTATGATTTTAGTTAGTAATTTATACAGATGTGAGAGCAAGGATATTGGTCGTTAATTCTCGATGTTTGCTTTGTCTCCTTTCTTGAATAGTAAAATGACTTCGGAGTTGTACCATTCTTGAGGAATCTTTCCTTCATCAATTACTTTATTAAATAAAATATTTAATACCTGTTCTATTTTTCTTCCACCGATTTTCAACATTTCGACTGTAATTTTATCCTCTCCTGGACATTTATTCGTTTTTAATTGATTTAGGGCCATTCTTATTTCATAGTCGGTTATGTCCGGTATTTCTTCTGAGCCGGTGTTAATTATTGTTCGTTCAGTACGTCGTTGTTGTGTATTTGCCGAGTATAATTTAGTGTAGAATTTTTTAATGGCCTCGCTTATTTCCTTTTTGTCTCGGACGGTGACGTTTTTCTCATTTTTTATTTCTATGATTTTTCTTGTGTCGTTTGAGTTTTTTGCTTTGAGTACTTTCATATTGCAGTTATCTTGTATTATATTTTTTATTAGATTGTTAGTATAGTTTCTATGATCGTTCCTAATTTCTTTCTTCACGTTTTTGTTTAAACTTTTGAAGCTGTCCAAAGTTTGATCTGTTCTGTTGAAATAGTGAGTTAAAATAAGCACTTAAAAAATAAGGGCCCATATCCCACAAGGCAGCGTCATTGAGCTGATACCAGATTTTTTCTATATAACTGATATTTCAGAACTAAAAATCATTAAATAATTAGTCGCATTTTCTGGTTATAAACCAGTTTTAACTGGTTTATAGTTTTAATTTTGTGATAACAAATATCACTCCCACACGTAAATTGTGAAAAGATGGAAAGAAGGGGAAGACTTGTCAGGGTAATACTAAGTAATCTTGAAAAGTTGACATCAAGGAAGTACTTGGGAATGATTCTTTTGATACACTGTGGCCTTCTTTTGCTCATGACTCATGTAAATAGACGATATTGTAGTCGTCTTTGTGGCATTAATAAGGGTTTTCAAAAGCACCTCAAAAAGTTACATTAGTACACGCGGCAGACTGTGAGTCCACATATTGAAATACCAAGTATGAGACGGACTAAAAATTTCTTCAGATAAAATAAAATGAACTACTATTACAAACACGCATTTAATAATTATTTTGCATGATATGCACATTCCTTACAAATATTATTTGTGCGATGTCGTAAATATATATTTTCCACATTTGACACATGAATACTTGGTCGAACTAACTCCACCTCTGGTCCTCGGTAATTGTATAAGTCTCGTAAATTTAAGCGACTTAATTTTAGACACCGGCTAAGTACAAAAACCCAAAGAGTGCTTGAATGTATCTCTTTCAGGAGAATAATTGGCTGCAGTTGAAGCAATATGCTGGTTTGTATATTCCACAATAATTTTTAACATATTTGTATTAACAAAGTATTTCCAGATTTCAAGTGTATCTTTTAATATTTTAGTTGAAGTCCCGGACCAGGTAAATGTTTTAATAAATTCACAGATCTCGTTTTAACAATATTTGATGGTGCTTCTTTTTTCAACTTAGCAGATTTGTTTTTGCCAATAAAAAATGCTTCTGTAAAAGGAGATGGTTTCACTTCAATATCCAAAATATCTTGTTCGCTCTCTGCATTTTCCCTTCTTTCGTCTACATTATCATCTTCTTGGTGAACGTAATCATTATAGAAAGGTTCTTTTTCCTTACCATCTAATAAAGCTTCCTCCATCAACTATTGAAGTCGGTTCTTCTGATTTTTAAGACGCCATCTGAAAAAAATAAATCTAGTCAAAAATTGCGTTTATCATCAGCCCATCGTCGTTCACTGCTGAACATAGGCCTCCTCGAAAAACCTCTATTCAGATCTATCTTGCGCTGCGTCAGTCCAGCTGGTACAAATCCTCTTTATGTCGTCAGTCCATCTTGTGGGTGGTCTTCCGAGGGTTTCGTCTATCCGCTCTCGGTCTCCACTCCAAGATTTTTTTGGTCCACCTGTTATCCTTCAATCTGGCGACGTGTGTTGCCCTCCTCCATTTAATTTTGGCTATGTGTTTTGTAATGTCTAAAATTGTGTAATAATTGCGTTACCTTTTAATTATTTGCAAAAGATTATTTGTTAATAAAAATAATTGATTTTGATTGTAAGATTATGCCGAAAAAATATTAATTTACCCATGAATATTATGAAAATATATGCTCACATACTAACTAAAATAATATAAGTTGAAAACAATATGATTTTTTTTATATTTTTTTCTTTTGCATTTGCTTAATATTTAAAAACAAGTAAACGTACTAACTTCTAGTTAAGTAGTTTAAGTAAGTTTTAGTAAGTTTAGACTAACATAAAGCAGCCGAGTGCATGATGACTTACAAAGCGGCTACAGAAAATAGTGGGAAGTATGCGAGAAATTCTATATTTCAATTAAACGCGGACTGTCAGTCCGTGCGCGTGTAGTGAAAGGTTAGAATCGACTTTCTAGAACATTTTTTAAACTTAAACTCGATATTGCCCAATTAACGATATAGTGCGCTTCTTGAAAAATGTAGCAAATGCTCTATATTGCTAACTAAATAAGCATAATATAGCTAAATAAGCTAACTGATTGTAGTTCTTGATCACCTCATGTCTATTAACCATTTCGTATTCTTTTTACGTTTTGACCATCTTCTGCATTGATCTGGGTTGTTAGCGGCATGGTAAGTTGACAGAATCGTAACAGGTTTGTTGTCTAACCAGCGAGTTATGGCAATGCTTCCATCACCTTTAACCTTCGTGTCAGATGTACATCTTGGATTTTTCATGAACTGTTTTTCTGGAGAAAAGATACAATTTCGAGGGACTCCCTTGTTTACAATTGTGTCTGTTGCGTGGAAACCTCTTTGTAGTAATACATCAGCAAATTTTATTGTCACAAAATAGCGATAAAAGTAAATGTGATGACCAGGAACAAGACTTTCATACAAACTTAGAAGTACCAATTCACCCAAGCCATATTTCTGTGCTATACGCTCTGAAAATGTGAAATTACCCTGATATACTATCATAATCGCATAATAACCCATTGGGATTGGCAAAAACAAAAATCTTAATACTAACAGGATTTGGTTTTCCTTGGCAGTATTGACAAATTCTGCAATGACCGGTGAAAGATATTATCATTTCATGTATACTAATATCATCAGATCTTATTTGAACGTGACAACCATTTAATATACTGTCGGACAGAGCTAAGACTTTTTAAATTTTGTTTACTCTTTCTTGATTATCGGTTTCATCATCAAAAACAACCTTTAGAGATGTTCTGATTATAAAAAATCCGCTTCGCGTCATTGCATTTTTGACGATTAGGACAACATACTGTCTCGACCAATACATTCTAATTTTCGGGAGCTATATAGCACTCATACCGCTTTTAAAATACAACCAAAATGTATTAAATTTTTCATGTAATCTATTCACAGTGTCACGGGTAGATTGTGGTCGATGTGGATATATTATGTCAAATAAAGGACATGTTTTAGTAATAACTGTCACATTCTGCACGTAATAAAAGTAAATTTCAGCATTCTTCTTTTAAAGTACCTATCATTCAAAATAGCAGTTTTGTTAACTGTTGCTGTTTACTTCCGGTAAAACCTGATGTGGCATGTCAGTCAAAATCTGTCTTTATTTTAAGTTTATTTTAATTGAAAATCCTATAAACAACTTTTCATAAATATCGTGTAAGTAGTTTCTGATATATAGGTAGTGTAAGCTTGTCGTGACACATCCTGTATATGTAAAAGAAAAAAGTAGTTTACCTATTTCTAACAGTTTTTTACAATCTTTAGTTTCAAAAGTGTCAGAGTTTTGTTAAATTTAATTAAATTAAGTTTAAAAAAAAAGTTTTAATTAAAATAGCTTTAAAATAAAGTGCTACTCTATGATTCTCATCTAAACATGGTGGTTGGTATGAGAAGGGTTTAATTTTTCATGAAAATATAGCCTAATAAAAGGTTTAAGAGTTGCTATATCAATGGAATGAACTGTATACGTGTATAATTATCTTATGGTAGATTATTAATTTTATTTTTTTAACACCAGGAATCTTAAGATTTCCTACTTGGTGAAACTAAATTCAAATTTTTACCACTGTGTTTTAAAACTTGCAAAGCAGACAGATTGATAAATTAATCGAAAAGAGAATCTATAATTTGCATTCCACATGCCGTTAAATCTAATACCGTCTTTCCGTTTTTTTTTTATTTTTTTTTTATAAAAAAGACAGTTAAGATTTCATTTCACGTATAGGGCCTCTACTATTCGCTTATATGTATTTTCCCTAAGCAAGACTCATTAAAGCGACTAGTGTACAAGCCCTGAATATGAAATCAAATCGTTTTCGCCATAGGACGTAATAATAATATAATTTCATACAGACGCTACACGCGCCGTATGAGAATATTTTTTTTATATATAACTTTAATCTATATAAAATAAAATCTATATCAATAACTTTATCTAATGAATTTTAATTTACATGTGCCCAATAAATACGTTGATAAGTATTGCTTTTCAATAACTTAAATAATTTGAGTAGAACTTATCTATGTGAAAATATTTAACTGCAATATAGTTTCAATCTTTTTAAAGCACATAAATATAAGAAACTACAATTTCAGATTAAATAAAACAGATAACAGGTGTATTTAAAATGAATAGTGTAGTTATTAAAAATTTCGCAATATGGGACATTCTGTATATTTGATGTTCATTTTAAAATGTGCTAAACTAGAGAACTATTTTTTTTTAATTTTACTAAATCGTTTATTTCTTTAATCTTCCATTTCATTTTTCATTGTTAGAAGAAATGGTGCGTTTTTCACAAACTATCAATAAATATGAGCTAGCATCTGTAATTTTTGTAGCACAATAGATAATTTTGTATAAATGTGATTATAACTTAATAGTAAAGTAAATTATCTAGACTACAAGCCAATGGGATATGTTTAATGGGTCATTTGACCCAGCATGAACCACATATAAATGAATTCTACAATATGTAATAACAACAACTTTTGAAATTATGCCGCCAATTCTTATCGGTACACAAAGCATGGGGGTTCAAATTAAGGGTTGCGCCCTAGATCTCTCACCACTGTCCCAGAAAAAATGTAAGGTATTGCAAAAAACTAATCTATGTACCGATTTGAAACTTTTTGAATGAATGCCGTACTGTGTCAAATTACCGAAAATGGGGAAAAATTTTCCGAAAATAAAAAAATTTCCCTGCTTCTGTTACCAATATTTTTGTACGGCATTAGGTCGCAGTCATTATTTTTATGTTATCCACTTAAGTTACAAATGCCGTACCTGGGACAGTTTACCTGACATCAGTTTATCTTACCTGAGACTCATATGTACCAATAAGAATTTTTGATAGACGGCTTATTTTCTAAACTAGTTATCACTTATTTTAATATTGTTTTATATGTGATTTATACTGAGTCAAATGATCCATTAAAAATCTCCCATGGGCTTGTAGACTAATCTTTTTTATTAACAAAATATCTGCAAACTTCTAAAAAATTAGCGATTGTATCAACGGTTCTTTATCACTCAGACAAGGTTTCTTAATTTTTTATTTATGTTCTTTATGCCTTCTCTACTTTTGTAACAATTACCTAAACTTATTTTGAGAATAGTTGTGTACTGTCAATCTATATTTTAAGATCTTAGTTTTTGCCAATTTTTTTTATATATTTAGGGATTTGTTTTTAGTAAAAGTAAAAGTACATTAAATAATTTAGTCTTTTAATTTTTATCTATAATTTCTAAAAGATTCATTTCAATAAAATCTTCAGTCTACATGCGTTGCAGTCTTGTTAAAGTAAATACTTTTTACCGCTCAGTATGCCTTTATGTTTTTGCACGGGTCCGAAAAAATATTTGGCATGACGCGTAATATAGAGACGCATGCAGCAGTCTTGCGGTATAGGTACAGTAATATACATAATCTACATACATACACTTCATCTAATTTATATACCGTTGCACGTCATCAGCGTCATAGCTCGTGACGTCACATGATACCAACATGAAATATTTAGGCGGTAGGTGTGTTCTTTTTTAGAATCACTTTGCCGAGTACACTGGCATTACAGCCACTAGACATATTTTATTATATGCGCGTAGACCTAATATTTAAAGATTTCTGTTAATGTTAACTTAAAGAAATAGACAACAATATGTTTCATTTAATTTATATAAGTGCATTATAAAGCGTTTTTATGAAGAACATTTGTTCGGAACACACTGTAACTGTAATCGAACGAAGGTGAAATTTTGGCATAAATTGGTAACACTTATTTGACAGTTGCGGTGTTGACACTTTTTGTACTTTATAATTTTAAATTTTAAAGTGAATACCTCTTGTTTTATATTTTTACCCATTTAATAAAATCTGTTCTTTTTAGAACAAAAGTTGTGTCTTTTATTTCAAAAATGTCACCTAAGAATTTAAATAGTCGTTGTAAAGAGTATAGTAATAATTATTTGACCTATTTGATTTAAAATGTATTCAGCATTTTTTTATACTTTGGCAACTATGTTAACTTTGATCTCTGACGTAGATAATGTTGTAAATTAGATGGACTGTACACACTTATTATAAAAATAAAACGTCATTTTATTTTTTAATATTTTTTTATAACAATTCGAGAACGACTGGACTGATTTGGTTAACTTTGATTTTGAAATATTTTTATAAGTCCAAGAAAGGTTTAAAAGATGAGTAAATATGATGAAATTGTAAGGAGAATAGTAAAAACAACAATTTTATTATACATAAAAACAGTTATATATAAGTACTCCTTTGGATTGACGTCTCTAAACCCATGGCTATCTTCATATCTATTTATTTTTTAATTTTTACGCGAATGCCTTAATTTATATTTCCTGCCGAGGAGAAATTTTTGAAATCTTAAATCCATTATAATGAAATATAATGTTAATTAAAATGAAGTAATTAAACGTAAATACCAGAAAATAATAAACAATATAAACAAAAAAACAAAATTAAAAAGATTTTTAAAATTTTTAAGAACTAAAATATAGGTATGTGGTGTTATGATAAAAATATTATATTAACAATTCAGTAATCAGCAGGCGTACAGTTTCATTAACTCACATAAATGTAGTAATAACTCTCTATAAGAATTAATCAACTCTGTTAGCACTCCCCCAAGTGGCACGCGTCGTATTTTTTTTGTATAATTTTGGAATTTTAGGTTCCTTCATTTTTTAAATTCTCTCTTTGGTTATGTAACATAAAAAAATATAGCTCTGTTCTGTATAACAATCTCTAGGAATTCGTTTTCAATAATCATAGCAAAGAAGATTGGAATGCTATCCCCTTGAACTAGCCATTTGGGCGAAACATCACCTAAAATGTATTTTTTTAATTCTTAAACATTATAATTACGTGCTTCAGAATAATTAGCAATAATATAAGGAATATCAGTATTTTCATTTCAAGAGTCGAAAATTAAACTAGATTCACAGATTCCCATCAGGAATAAATTTATCATTACCACAATTATTCTACGCAATTTCAAAATATTTATCATCTCTTAACTTAATATATTTTACCAATGTTTTTGTTTCAGATGGATTCAACGCCTATCAATGTTTAAATCTATCTCATAAACTCATTCTCATTCCTATGCTAGTTACATAATATAATATTAACAGTTTGTAAAAGCGTATCATTTCTAAAACAAATATACTTTGGAGCCGTTATATTAACATTGTACCTAGTGTTTGTTTTGCAAGTATTTGTTTAGTATCCAAAATGTTGTCTAATCCTGTAATTTGTTTAGTTTATTAAACCTTTTTTATTACAAATACGCGATAAGGTATATTCTGACCACAGAATATCAATATATGATCACAGGTTTTAAATTTTAATTAATTTATGCCCAGCAACATCTTGAATAACTTCTGATTTAATCTGAAATTATTTAAAAAAATACACTTAATTTAAACTGTGCCAGAGGAAAAGGAATAAAATTATTACCTTATTTTTTATTAATAATTATATTTATTCAAATATATATAAATATATATATATATATATACATATATGTATATACATATTATATATTATATATATATATATATATATATATACATATATTTCTAGAGAAATTAACTAGTGAATTCAGAGGTTTAATCGGTCATTCAGGTTGGAAAATAAAAAAAGAAGTCAACTACTTCATAAGACTATCAAAGACGTTTCGCTTTATATTTCTAAACCTTCATCAGTTCTAACTCAATATGTAGTGTATTATCGATGTTATTATATGTGATTCCGTGAATTTTACTCATTATTTAAAACTAACTTAACAAAAAAAAAACAAAAACACACAAACCATGATGCCAAATTTCCGTTTAAACATTTTTAAATCTTCTTATCTACGAATGTGAACATTATTTTCTGCAAAGTTTGTGTGTTTTTTGTTTTTTTTTTGTAAGTTAGTTTAAAATAATAAGTAAAGTTCACAATACATACATAATATTATCTATAATATACCACATATTGATTTAGAACTGATGAAGCTTTAAAAATATAAAGCGTCTTCGATAAACTTATGTTTTGAGTACTTAAGTAGTTGACTTCTTTTTTATTTGCCAGCCTGAATGACCGATTAAACCTCTGAATTCTTAGAAATATAAATTGACGGTGGTATTCTTTACAATATATATATATATATATATATATATATATATATATATATATATATATATATATATATATATATATATATGTATGTATGTATATATATATATATATATATAATAATTAAGGTTTAATAACAATTTAAAAAACGAGATTTTTATTAAATATGATAATAAAATTTAATAACTAATATTGTGAGAAAAAAGGGCTTCACTCAAAATCCATATTAGGTTTTAAAGTTTTTATTAAAACAAAAATTTTGCGACCAGTTTCGCTGTTTAAAGTTATACAGCATCTTCAGGCTCTCAAGAAACTAAAGGCAAAATAGATGGTACATGTAAGCAAAAGTATATAGAACAAAAAATATTTAGAGTGCTGCGGAAAAGACTTAGTTAATAGTCAGTTATGTAAAATGTAGTCAGTTATATAAAAATAGTAAGTAATATAAAAGTGATATAAAATTAGTCATATAACATGAAGTGTGTTTCAAACAAACATCGGTCTGATATTAACTGTTGCATAAGTAACATTTAATAAAATAATAATTAGTACAAGGAAATGTTTTAATGCATTAAAAGTTTGATAAAACTTATATTTATTTTAAAGTAAAACTCAGGCTACTTGAACTAAGCTACAGTGGATAACCTTAGCTGTTTGTTGGAAAAACCGTTATAATAATCGTTGCCAATGCGTTTTGTAATGTGCTGTTGCAGTTTTGCAACTGCATATTCTATATTCATAACTATAAATTAAACTTCAACTCTTAAAAAACAACTCTTCAATTACCTGCCGGTTTACGTTTAGTCAACAGAGAGTCGTTCCATTGGCCAGATAAAAGAGTCGTGTTTTAGTTAGGTGTGAACGCAGTTCCAGAGTCAGTCAGTAACAGAGATTCGTTCCTTCCAGTAGGGCTGGAGGCTGCTCCGCTATCATCAATAGCGGAGCCAATTTTGTGGTTGCTATAGTCAAAAAGTAGAAAACTATTTGTTGCTATTAAATTGAGTACCGTTTACTGGTATATGCATTTTGTTGGTGTTAAACTTTATTGAATATTTTGCCGCGATTCGAGAGATATGTTAATCTTTATTTGGAACATTTAAATTTATTAGAATATTTTAGTTTAATTTTACTATTTGTATCTACATATACAATTTGTATCTACATATAGTTTATAATGTAATATTATTTGCTTTATTTACAAAATCATCCTATTGCTTTACATTGATATTTATGTGACAATCAGCTGTAAAATTCATTGTGACTGGCCTTTATTGCTGTTTTGTAGACAAGTGGTTTAGTTTGTGTGACACAGATATCCACAATTCGTCTCATTATATATAGTTTTCGAAAACGGCTGTGTTTTACATTAATTCTTTCACCTTTTGTAAAGCAATCTGGCTTATGGGTAACTACTTTTTTGGATCTTTATCATGCATATTTTAATTTGTAAATATTAGGGATTTTCATAATCTTTATACATGTATAATTTGTTTATTGATTTTAATTTTTAAATAGAGGAATATAGTCCTCTTGCTTTTATTGTATATGGCAATATACATATCCAATGCGAAAGGGATAAAACCAGCGAGTTCTGAATTAAACATATATATTCATCCTCTCTGTCTAATGGCTTTATATTGTGTTATATAAAAGTCATCGTATGTTCAGAAAGTAACAGTGTATAACTTATAAAATTATAAATTAAATAAATAAATAAATTTTAAAATTTGTAAAATGGCAAGAATTTTTTTTTAATTTAGAGCGAAACTGTTTGTTCTCTCTGTGGACAACACATACATAAATAGAAACACATATATGTATAAAATAAGTTAACATTAGATAATCTTAGTCGCTAGATTGTTAGTTCCACAGTTTTGAAAAGATTTACAAGTTAAAAGTTAAAAAATTTTTATTATAATGAAAAATAAGACATAAATCCTTTTAACTTTTAAATGTTTTTAAAACTCTTTAACTAACAAAGCGGCGACGAATATTTTCCAATGTAAACTTATTTTATAGAAATACGTGTTTGTATTTGTATATAATATGTTGTCTACAGAGAAAACCAACAGCTCCACTCTAAAAATTTTTTAATGCCTTTCTAAAAATTCCGCAAATTTTAAAAATCTATTTCAGCCATTAGTTTCTTGGGGATGTGAAGATGCTGTAAACAGCGAAACCGATTGCTCAATATTTGGTTTAATAAAAATTTAACAAAATAATATGGATCATATCATTTCAATAAAATTTAAATTTGAAATATTTATGAAATATTATAGATATACGAACAGATTATAAATATATAATCATTATATTATTAAACAAAAATAAGTTTCAGGTGCAATTTACGGAAATAAGGTTTGTGATCTGTGTGGAAATGTTATTTGTGTTATTATCTACTTACTGATACTCGTATACGAGTACCAAAGTATTTCGGAGTTTTTAAATATATTTTCTAATGCTCACTTTTTTATCCACATAATACAATAAAAAAACTTTTAAGACATTACTATTTCATACACAGAAGAAATAGTAAGCGATTACTAGTTATGCTTTTGTCGCGGAAAATCAACTATAGACCAGATCTGTATACTGCACTAAATTTTGGAAAAAACTGAGAATACAACCGCGATTGTAATTCAATATTTGTATGATTTTGTGAACAAAGCTACACTGTGGGAGGCACTCGTGGAAATAAGAGTGCGCAACGAGCTGGTAAGATAAGAATATGTATGTTCAGAACTCATACCCACAAATAAGAATTTTAAGCATCACAAGCGATGAATTCATCATCATCATTCTGGCTTTACATCCCTACGTGCGTTCTAGTCCCCTCAAGAATTTCTCTTTAGTCATCCCTATTCTTCGCCTTCCTCCGCCAGACATGTATTCCCATATTTCTCATGTTTTCATTGATCTGATCAAAAAACCTTGTTCTGGGTTTTCCTCTTCTTCTCTGTCCAATGTCATCCGCACTACGTGCGGACGGAACAGACATTTACATTTACATTTACCTGAGACATCCTATCTTAATATGTTTTACAATATCTGGTTCCTGGTATATTCTATAAAGTTCAAAGTTGTATCGTCTACTCCACACTCCAATGTCATTCACTGCTCCATAGATTCGCCTTAGTACTTTTCTTTCGAAATATTTTAATATATTTTTATTACTTTTTATTAAAGTCCAAGTCTCTGAACTATATTTTACGACTGGGCTAACTATTGTTTTGTAGTTTTATTTTTGTATTTCTCGATATAAGTGTGGATTTAAGGAGGAAATTAAGCCCAAAATAGCATCTGTTGGCCGTGCAAATTCTACGGTTTATCTTTGCGGTAGTATTACTTTCAGTGTTAATGAGCGCTATCAGGTATAGAAATTCGTTCACAGCTTCAATGCCGTCGTTTTCTAAAACAAATGGTCGTAGGATGGGTGGTGGCGTGCTTATTTTCATATACTTCGTTTTCTTGGTGTTTATTATTAAACCGATTTTGTAGCTGATTCTTTTAATGATACATATGCCTCCATTACAGCGTTTTACGTTCTTTCAACAATATTGATATTATTATCATAGGCAAGGATTTGCACTAATTTATTATATATTGAACCAATTGTTGTGATTTATGACACACGTCTTATTTTTTGCAACGCCAGATTGAACAGTATACAGAAGAGAGGGTCTCCTTGACGCAGCCCGTTATTTGTTTTAAAAGGTTCATACAGTTCCCCTTGAATTCTTAATCTACATTTACTACAGTTAAATATATATAACACTGATATGTGATACATAAATTGATGTGATTTTATTATCAATATATTTTTGTTGTATATTTATGAAATAAATTTTTATCAAATATCCGTCGAAATTGTTAAGTTGTTTAAGTGAAATTATTTAAAACATTTCGTAATGATGCATGTTTTAATAAAAATCTCCCATTTTTCAGTATATAACAAACTAAACGATTACACATATTTTTCATTGTTATATACTACGGTAAATAGCTCGAACATAAACTGTTGTTAAACATAGGTCGATGTGAAATATCTGTTTTTTCTAAACTTACTAATAGTATAAAATAGAAACAAATGTATATAAAAGATGGATAATATTATGGAATATTGATATAAAAGACAATCGTGTAGGCCTATTTGTAAAGCGTAGCCAATATGTAATTTCGAAATAAATCAGTCTAAAATAAGTACGTGTCACAATGTACACGCAGATCGGATAATCGTAGCCAAACTATTTTTATTGTATTTTCGTAGACATATCTTCATCTATATACAGGATGAACCAAAGTTCTGTTTCGAAACAATTGCATAAATTTGGCAAAATATAGTTTTCTAACACGTTTATGTAGTGTGGCAATAAATTTTAAAAAATTGTTTGTGCAACGAAATAGACAACTGTACAAGCTTTGCTATATAACTAAAAATATATTCAAAACGTAATTTTTTAATATTTCACATTCAAAATATGTCATTTTCAATATTAAATACTTCTATATCTTGGGAATTTACATCAATCGCAACATACAAAGTTGTTTTATGTAGATTGAGGTCTTCATCTATATCGTAATTTTGTTGTAAGATAAAACCATTAAATTATGTCTTGTTGGTTAGATTTAGGATACCATGAATGACCGCATTTAATGAGCCTCATTAGCAACAATTGCAAAAGGTAGCCAAAGTAAAAACTTTATGACAAAAAGACAGGGCCTGCCAATGCATGCCTTTTAGATAGAAGGCAATATGTTGCCTTTTATAAAGTAATACTTTATAAACTCTAACGTATATTTTGGTAAAATTGTAACTTCTACAATGTTAATAAAATTCTTTCGTAGCAGAACTTTAGACTATCCTGTGGTAATTAAGTGATTTATCTAAACCTTCTATCGTCGTTTAAAATTTCAGCGTTTTGTAGAATTTTATTAGAATTTATTTTGGCTATGGTATTCTGCGTCATAAATAAATTAATAAATAAATAATGATTGTTTGTTGAGTTAAAATTTTTTCTAGTTATTCCCTTTATCCTAGCGTTTCTCAACCTTTTACCACTTGTGACCCAATTTACCATAATTATTTTCACTGCGCCTTCTCTCGTAAAATAACAGTATATGTAGGCGGCCCGTGAGGTGGTGACATAGAGCCATGGCACTACTTTACTAACTATGCAGAAATATTTTTTTTTGTCTTTAAAACATCTTAATGCTTGTTAATTATTCTGTGTGTATTTCCTTTTATCTTCATAAATTATATGAAATCTGGCAACTGCTTGTGCAATACAATTCTCACAGAAGATGCTAACAACCCACTGCAAACCGGATAATCTGCTGGTGTCAATATCATAGTGGCTTCTATGAAAAGAAAAAGATTTTACGAGCATCCTATGAGAATGATAGAAATAAGGCTATATTATGTATTTATAATCGGTTCACAATTTGTCGATAGCTCACTACAAGTTTAACCCTAATTAGAGAACTGAAATACAGAGAGGATTGGTAATACGATATAATAGTAAAAACCAACCTAAAATTGACGGTTTAAGATGTTTTCGACTAACCCACCTTGTATCTGAAGGAATACAATACCTTATAATCCTATTACCAGGGTATTTTGAATGGTTAGAGATGACCGACCAGTGTCGTAGAGTATATGATTGAAACATTTATTTAAACTAATTTTTTTTTTATTATATATCTTTATTTACAATCTACATCATTACAGAGTATTAAGTAAATGTGTTACAGGTTTTGCGCGTAAAGGAGAGACTTCCAATGATGTCTCACCTTACTCTATTTTAGTTTAATTTTGAAGTAGGTCTTGGGGCCAGGTTCTTTCTAGTCTTCTTGTGGCTGGACCATTGTTGAATAGTTCCCTTACTAGCTCATTTTTATGGTGAATGGTAAATTCATTTTGTGACTCCGTGGCTCGATGGATTTCTTCTCTGATAAAAGTAATCTTTAAGTCGTAGTGAAGTGTTTGATTACTTATGTACCGATCTTAACACTTTCGATCACTATCGATCTTAGCACTTAGACTGGAATCTTTGGATAATATTCAGCGACGTTGGCTTTGCACAGCTCCATAGGTGTAGTCCATAGAACCAGATTGGTTTGAGTATGGCTTTGTATAGAAGAATTTTGTTTTGGATGTTAAGTTTTGATTTACGCCCAAGAAGCCAATACATTTGCCAAAATTTTAAGTCGAGCTGTCTTCTTTTGGTCTGGATATGTTTCTTCCAAGTGAGACGTTGGTCAAGATGGAGGCCAAGGTATCTAGCGTCTGTTACTGTTGGTATTCTCACATTTTGCATCCTTACAGGTGGGAATATGTTGTGACGGTTGGTAAATGTTATTTGAGCTGATTTTATTTTATTGACTTTTGTTGTCCATTTCGTATACCAATCACTGAGTATGTTCAGATGATGTTGCAGGTTTTGTGAGGCTTTTATGGGATCTTCATTTACAGCTAGTATTGCTACGTCGTCAGCAAAGAAAGCGATTGTAGTATTATTAGTCTCTGGTGTATCGGCTGTGTAGAGCGAGAAAAGCAGCGACCCTAGAACACTACCCTGCGGGACTCCGGAGTTGATAGGGCAGAGGTTGGATTGTTGGTCTTTGAATTTTACAGAGAAATATCTATTTGATATGTAGGATTTAAGTAGGAGGAAATAGTTACTGGATAGTGCTATTTTTACTTTGTAAAGCAGACCTCTATGCCAGACTTTTTCAAACGCTTGTGAGATGTCTAGAAATACAGCGTTGCAGTATTTCTTTTCTTCAAGACTTTTTGATATTTCATTTATCATTCGATGAACTTGTTGGGTAGTGGAGTGATTTTCCCGAAAACCAAACTGATGTTTTGGAAGTAATGTTAGGAATTCATGATCTGCGTATATCCTTTGTAGCAGCAATCTTTCAAAAACTTTGCTTACTGTTGAGAGTAGGCTGGTGGGTCGATAAGATGTTACTTCCTTCGGCTCTTTTCCTGGCTTGAGGATTATAATGACTTCAGCAAATTTCCATATTTTTGGAAAGTATGATAAGCTTAGCATGCGGTTAAAGATAACTGTTAGCAAAGTAATGGTCTTGCAAGGAAGTTGTTTTAGTACTTGTGTCGAGATTAAATCATAACCTGGGGCCTTTCGTGAGTTGAGTTTGTTTATTTCTTGCCTGACTTCTATAGGAGTAAAACTTTTAATTGGGAGGGACATTTGACATGCTGCGCTAATTAATTCTTCGACTTCTTCATCAGGGTCTGCTGGCTCTGTTTAAAATACGTTTGTAAGATGTTCAGCAAAGACGTCCGCTTTTTCTTTGTTGGAACAGGCCCATTCGCCATTTGGTTTACAGATGGGAGGAACAGTGGTATATGGTTTCTGAAGCTTCTTAGTCGCCTTCCATAACGTCTGGTCATTTGCTGTAAGATTTGTAATGTAATGTTCGAAGGTTTCGTTGTTTGCGGCTTTGATGGCTACTCCAAGTTGCCTACGTAGTCTATTGAATATATGTAGGTCTATGTTGTTTCTAGATATTTGCCAAGTTCTCCTTGCACGACGTTTTTCAGCAATGAGTTGGCGAATGTGCAGAGGAACATTTGTGATATGTGTTGGTTTGCGTTCAGTTCGTGGTGTAGATTGCCATGCCGCTTTTTGCACAAGTGTGGTAAAGTATTGAGCTGCTGTATCTATGTCATGTGTAGATTTGATCCGCAGATTAAGATATTAAGATTGGTGTTTTCTTCGAGGTAGAATTGAAAATCTGCCCAGTTGGTGTTTTTTGACGTGAGTCGAGGAGGTGGTGGGCTGTTTATAACTGTGCTACTCAGGCTCATAATAACCGGTGGATGATCCGATGAGAGATCATAGCTGGATTCTATTAGACAGTTGTTTCTGGACACTTCTTTGCTTATGTAGTAGTCCAGTAGATCTGGAAGTTTTTTGGGGTCACTCGGCCAGTACGTAGGGATTCCGTTGGTGTGGCAATCATAGTTGTTGTCATTGCTTTTAGAAGATTACAACCTTTTGTTGTTGTGATTCTTAAGTCCCAGTGTATGTGTTTCGCATTCCAGTCTCACCCGGCTACGAATTTGCTGCCAAGTAATTGGAAGTAGGCTTTGTATTCATCTGTGGAGATTTCGTGACGAGGTGGACTATACATTGCAGATATGTTAAAGTGCCATGGCGTTGCATTTACTTGAACGATTGCTGCTTGTATTTTTTCTGTTGCATATTTCGGCAATTCATGATGTGATATGCAGCTGCGGATGATTACCGCCGAGCCACCATGAGCTGTACCATCAGGATGAGGTGTGCTGTATGTGGTATAGAGCGGAGTGTTGAACGTAGTTAGGTCGGTAAAGTGAGTTTCTGAGATAAGCAGAACGTAAATTTTATTAAAGTTTAAAAAGTAATTACTTCTTGCTTATGGTTAAGCAGGCCATTAGCGTTCCATGTGGCAACTCTAAGTATGTTTAAGAATTTCTTTGGTTAATGACTTGTGTTAGTAAGTTTAATATCATACTATTTTGACTCATGTGTTGCGAGAACATGTTTTTGAACTCGTTTAGGAATGTTAATAGTTGTTGTTCTATATTAGTTTTAGGTTCTGAACGGTGGTTGGTTTGATGTGCTGTCACGTTTGCATATGTTCTTTGATGGTTTTGTAGAGTGATGTTTAGTTGATTTGCTTCAGTACATACATGTGGGCTGTTGAATGTTGGTCTTTGAGGCTGTTGGTTTCCTCTTTTCTGCATATGTCTGTTTTCTACTAGTTCCCTGTAGACTACACAGCCCTAATATTTAGCAGGGTGATCTTGTTTGCATAGTGCACACTTAGCTGGAGTGCTTCTAGGTTTTTTACAATCTTTTGTATTATGTTGTCCTCCACATTTGACGCAGTAATGCGGTTTAGTGCAATATGTTTTACTATGGTCGTATGCCTGACATCGCATACATTGAATTATTGAGTTTCTCTTATTTGGTGCCTCGACTGCTATTTTGGTGTGGCATAAGAATTCTAGGTTGAATATGTCTTTGTTGTTACTGTTGGGTTCAAGGTCAATGAAAAACAAAGATAAGGGTTCCTTTGTTATATCTGTTGTGGGTATTGAGTAATGGATATGTCTTATTACCACTCTATAGGCACGTTCTTCCTTTATTTGGTAAGTGTGGTGACTAATTTCTTCTTTTCGTAAATGTCTTATCAATTTACGGTATGTATTTATTGTATATGTTGTAATCTTGACAGTGTCGTTAGGCAGAGTTCTGGTATAGTAGGTTTCTTCCTCCACAATTTGTGCAAAGTTATCGACCATATCTTTAAAGTTTTTGACGCAATATACGAATATTGGAGGTGGTTTTGGTATTTTCTGTTGTTTTTCCGTTTCAGTCTGTTCAGAGCTTTCGGCATTTGATAATGCACTGTATCGATTTTGTATTTTTGTTGGTGGTGAGCTTGGAGAATTGGGATCGTTATTTTGTTTTGAAATTTTACGTTTTTTGACTACTTGCCATGAGTTTTTATTTTCGGTTTCTTGATCGTCATCTTCGCTAGACTCAATATACGAGTTTTCTGAATGTGTAATTGCAAGTTTTAGCTTTGTGTTTGAGGTCTGCTCTACAGTAGATGGGTTGCTTGGATTGTAGTAAATTGGTTGGGGTTGTGGTGGAAATTGTTGTGGTTGTGGCGGAGGAGCGAATTGATTTTGTGGAATGTTTGATATAGGAGTATTTGTGGATTGCCAGTATATGTGGTTTGGTGCATGTTCGGATGTGTATTCTAGTGGAGAATATTGTTGGGGAGTTGGGTACATATTCCTGAATGTTTGTTAATAGTGGACCTGCTGCTTACCTGCAATTTCTGCTGATACTACAATAGACACTAAATGTTTGTGTTCCGTGTGTGTGAATTGTTCATTGTAGAAAACAGAATTTGGTACGCCACTGCCACTTTACTGTTTATTTTATTAACTAGAATTTTATTAACTTTTTGCTATCGCATTCGGCGGAATACGTCCTTACTCTACGATATTCAAGTGAACACTATTTGAACTAAATAAATATATTTTTTAAATTGCACTTATGTAAATTGTATCTTTTAATAAAACTTATTTATTTTATTCAAAAATAAAAAGTTTCGTGCCATTAGTAAAAGATACATTTATTTAATTAAGGGGAAAGGCGCCAAAAATGTCGCCTGGCAAAATTTCCAATGTGTTTTAAATGTATCCATTATTTTCGAATCCGGAGTACATTATTACTGAGGGCAGAAAGTCCCTGAAATCTTGTACAATGTTTATTTTAATATGTTATGTAACAGGGGTGAAAATAAAAGAGAAAATATAGTATAATTTTTAATTGAAAATATTGCATGCAAAAGAAACTTTTTATTTATTCTAATAAATATTTCATTCTGATTTAAATTTTTTAAAAATGCTTTTTAGTTTTCTCAGGATTTGAAAAAAAATGGATACATTTAAAATTGAACATTTTGCGCCTTTCCCCTTTAATACCATACAATTACAGCTACTATTACTTACCTTATATAATTACGATTAGAAAACTATTCAAATTCAAAATAAATAGGATCCACTTCGGAATCCGAGTCGTCTTGAGGGTTAATAATTGGCGGTTGTGTCTCTACGGTCGCATCAATAATTATGTTATCAAGATCCCACATTTTTTGTTCTTCTTCTATTACATGTCTTACTGCATCTTTCCAGTTTTGTTCTTAAATATGTTGTAAAGACTTGTATAACAATTCACGTACAGCTTATATTTTATATGACGTATTTTTTCTAGCCACATAACTTTTCATTTGTGTCCAAATGAGTTCAATTGGATTTATTTCGCAGTGGTAGGGTGGAAGTCTAAGGACTGTGATGTTTCGCCTTTCCGCCATTTTGTCAACTACGTATTTCTTGAACTTAGAGTTGTGTTGCCGAGCAATTTTTAAAAGTT
This sequence comes from Diabrotica undecimpunctata, assembly GCF_040954645.1. Taxonomy (NCBI): domain Eukaryota; kingdom Metazoa; phylum Arthropoda; class Insecta; order Coleoptera; family Chrysomelidae; genus Diabrotica; species Diabrotica undecimpunctata. The sequence goes on along the minus strand of NC_092809.1, from coordinate 72,155,018 downwards.
CTGCTTTTACCATTCCATCTTCGTAAGGCAGATACTTATTCCGCAGCCAGTCAAGAATATCCTGTTTCTTCCACGCAGTCGTTGGAAGTCATTCTACTAGTCGTGAATGATAAGGTGCATTATCTAATACTATAATTGAATTTGGTGGTATGTGTTCAATCATCTGCTCATAATACTCTTCGAAAACATCAGCTGTCGTCTTCTCATGATAGTCTTTTGTACTTTTGGACTGAAATTCCAACAAACCATGCTTAACAAATCCTTTTTCACTGCCAATGTGAGAAATTATTAATCTACTGCCTTTACCACAAGGTGGGGAGATACCAGTAGACCAACCTCCCATTAAGGCTTGTCTGGAGCTTAATATATTTTTATTTGACCAAATTTTTTTTAGAGTATGACCTGAGTTTACCCACGTTTCATCCTGGTAGAAGATTGGCCTTCCTTCAGCCCGGAATTTTCGTATGAATCTTAGATAATTTCTTCTCCAACATATATTCTCCTCCCGGTCAATCAAAAGTGATTTTCCATCTGATTTCTCCCACCGGAAATTTAATTCTTTTAAAACTTGCCACAATTTAGTTCGTCCGATATAAGGCAAATCCGGGTCGTCTCTAACTTCTTGTAAAATTTTGTTTAGGTTTGTTATTTCTTGTTTGAAAAAAAATCCATGAATTTTATTTCGAATACCATTTTTGGCAAATTCATCAATTTTAATAGGCTTTTCCCCTTTCTTTAAATGTTCGTTTGGGTTTGGGTTAGCTATACCGTGTTTTTTCTTTCTGATAGGAACCTATATATAGTTGACTCTCCTACGCCAGTCATGTTGGCACAACTTTCGACTATGTTGCGAACAGTGTTTATGGGATTCTGAGAAACCAGAGCATCGTGAACATTTAGGACAATAGTCTTCTCTCTTGGTGAATAGACATATTTACTGACTGTACGCAACAGTACCAGTGTAAAACTTGATAATGTTAATGATGAAGCCATCACAAACAATCCAACAAAACGAGCACGAGCGAAAGGTACGTATATGTTCGTAGGTATATGGAATAAAAAAATCACTCACGCACTGCATATAATTCGCAAAAGAAATATTCGAGACGCTAATTACTCCCGTAGACGCGAAAACACCGACGAGCTATAAATTACATGCGATCAAAAACGTACTAAACAAAAAAATTATTTTCGTTCGTAATAACTTCACCCTTTCAAGTTCAGTTTCAAATATAAACTGAACAGACGAGGCACGTGGCCAAAGCCGGCATCTTTATACCCATTATATTATTAAAAATCTGGGGAATTTCATCCTAATTATCTTGCAACGAATAGTACTTTCGGCTATGAATTCCAGGTTTTCTAGTAAAGTGATTAAACGCGAAGAGTAGTATTGAAATATCCAAAGAGATAAGGTATTCTTATTTACAAAATTGTTAATGGTTAAATTCTTATTTTTATTAATGTAATATAATAACCAACATTAGCCGTGAAAGTTTTAATTGTTTTTTTGCTAAATATATTAGTGAACTTTGATCAAATAAAAGGCATATATCAAACACAGTTTAATTTAATCTTGCCCAAGTACTTTCGATCCCTAGATCATCTTCAGGGGCATTTCGTCAATTGCGGCCTATCGGACAAGAATAAAATGTCATAAACATATAATTGTACAACACACTACATTACACAAGGACAAACAAACACTTTAAAATTATTGAAAAATAGCTACATTGCGTACAGAATCCAGAGACAGAATTCATTCTCTGGCTTCAGTCTCCGGCTTCTGTAGGCAATCCGACGTTCCGGTTAACGTCGAAGCTCGATAGCTATCAACAAGTATAGCAGGCAGGATTCCGAAAAGGTTACAGTACAGCGGATCATCTTCTTACAGGCAGAACTCTAATAGAGAAAGCCAATGAATATCACTTGAACTTATATATTGCCTTCGTTAATTATGAAGGCATTCGACTTCATAGAATTTTTTGCAATAGAGAGAGCTATAAACAACTGCAGGCTAGACTCCCGATACAGAATGCTCAGACACAATATTTACAAGAAAGCTACAATGAAAATACAAATTGATGCGAAAACCAAAGCTATACCAATCAACAGAGGAGTTCGCCAGGGAGATGTTATCGTACCAAAGCTATTCACACTCGCACTTGAAGACGTGTTTAAAGACATTAACTGGGCAGAAAAGGGAGTAAATGTTAATGGAAGAAAACTGAGTCATTTAAGATACGCTGATGACATTGTAATATTCGCTACAAGTTTCAAAGAACTACAGACCATGATGACGCAACTATTTCAAGCTTCGGAAAAAGTAAGTCTTAAGATGAACAAAAATAATGACAAATACACCGAACATTCCAAAAATAACATTAAACGACATAAATTTAGAAACAGTAAGCAAATACATCTACCTGGGACAGATAATGAAAATTAACAAAAAAATTCAAACTGCCGAAATTACCAAAAGAATAAGGTTAGCGTGGGCAGGATTTGGAAAACTGAGTTGGCTCTTGAAAAGCACTAAAATAGAACAGTATTTAAAAACCAGAATTTACGATTGGTGTATTCTCCCTATACTCACGTATGGTTCACAGACGTGGACACTCACCAAGTCCAATATGGATAAAATAGTAAAAGCACAAAAAGCGATGGAAAGATGAATGCTCGGGGTGAGACTTACAGACAAAAAAACAAACAAATGGATAAGAAGCAAAACCAAAGTAAAAGACGCAGGAGAACATGCTGCCAAATTAAAATGAAGCTTGGCAGGACACAATGCCCGACTAAAGGATAAGAGATGGAACCACGAAATACAACAGTGGAAGCTATGGTTAGGAATGAGAAGCAGAGGAATACCACAAATGAGATGGGCTGATGACATTAAGAAGATCGGAGGACACAACTGGAAGCAAGTGGCGCAAAATAGAAGACACTGGATTGATTTGGGGGAGGCCTATATCCAAAGTTGGATTACTTAGGGCTGAAGAAGAGACTACTCGACCCAGGTACGAGATCTCCAGATATAAGTTTTGGTAGATCTTATCTATTCCGAGTTTATTTACGCCTTCGCTTGCTGCTATTGTGTTTATTATCTAAGATAATATTTTGATTATTTCGTAGGTTTAATTTATTTATTGACAATGAATCAAATTAATATCTTAAAAAACTCTTTTGGTGGTTTTCGTTAAAAAAAACTACAAATTAAAGAACTGGGTCGGCCTTTACGCGATTTAAAAATTGAAACACAATGTGGACAAAGTGTGCACAAAGTGGACAAAAACTTCGCTATCGTAAGTTTAATAATACTATTTATGATAAAAATATCTGGTTGTGTGGTTACGAACAAACTAATAAACTGTTTTGTTTTATATGCGTTTTGTTTGGAGGTGACGAGACTTGGTCAAACAAAGGCGCCGATGATCTTATATGGGAGAAAATGAAATTCCATGCAAAATCTTAAAGTGTACATGAATAATGTTTTTAGCTTTTCAATGATTGGTAAGTTAAATATAAAAACCCAATTAAATTTAGCTTTGTGATATTCTAATTAAACAAAATAAACAGGTAAATAAGAATCGATATGTCTTGAATCAAATCAAAAATTGTATAAGGTTTTGTGAAACTTTTAAATTAGCTTTTAGAAGTCATGACGAAACCAAGAAACACAGGCATATTTAACGAGCTGGTCAATTTTAGCACCGAATTGGACAACGACTTAAAGGTTTATATTCAAAGTTTCAAATCTTTTAAGGATACCTCAAAATAGATCCAAAAATAAAATAAGAATATATTTATAATAATATTTAAATTTTGGGTTTAGCTTTACTGAAGTAAATGAAGAAGAAAGGGCTCTGTGTATCATTTGCTCAAAAATTTTAGCAGCTGGCAGCATGAAACCAAATAAAATTAAAAGACATCTGGAAACGCTTCATAGTGCGCACATTAATAAACCCCGATAATTCTTCGAGTTTAAATTATTATCACATGAAAAGCAAAAATTATTTAAAAAAACTACTTTGACTTTGAATAAAAAAACTTAACTTTCTTCTTATAAATTCTTATATCAAATAGCAAATAAATGGAACAGATAAATTCAAGTATTTAGGAACCATAATATCGAACCAGGGAACAACAGAAGAAGATATAAACAACAGACTGAGACAAAGAAGAAACTGTATAAGACAACTAAACTCAGTGTTGTGGGATAAGAACATTACGATAAAGACAAAAAAGAGAATATATAACACCCTGACAAAAAGTATCCTGACATATGGGTCCGAAAACTGGACAATAAACAAGAGAAATAGAGGTAGAATAAGAGCAGTAGAAATGGAGTTCCTGAGGAGAAGCTGTAGACTTACAAAAAGAGACAGAATTGAAAACGCAGAGATTAAGCGGAGAATGGGAGTGCAATCAGACATAATCGACTATATAGAGGAGAAGAGACTATCCTGGTACGGCCACGTCAGAAGAGCGGACAGAGGACGCTGGATAAACAAAATCACAGAATGGAGCCCGATTGGAAGAAGAAAGAGAGGAAGACCCCGAAGGTTATTCAGAGATAAAATCGACGAGGCTATGGAGAAAAGAACCCTGCGAGATGGAGAATGGAATGACAGGGAAAATTGGAGAAAACGGTTGAGTGAAGGAAGACAGTGAAAACTGTGGAAATCCTTAGTAGTAGTATATCAAATAGCCAGCAGGTGTAGAACACTATTGGATAAAAGCTTATTTTGCTAGCTGCAATTGAAATTGCAGAAACTATGTTGAAGATAATTTTGCCAAAAAATTGGAGACTATACATATACCCTAAAAATAAGCTTTTTTCGATTCAGCTTCCTGAAAAAACATATAGCAATAAAGATGCTCAATTAATTACTTAAGTTCGATTTTATGATGGTATATTAGAACTAATTTTTTGCAAACCTATAGAACTGAAAGCAACATCGCTCGCGTTATTTGGTATCTTAAATGATTATATAAAAGAAGCAAAAATAGACTAACAGAATTGCATCGAAATATGCACCGATGGTGCTCGTGCAATGTCAGGAAAATTTTAAAGTCGACAAGCGCTTGTTAAGCAAAAGTCTACAGTATGTATATGTACACACTCTATGATCCACAGAGAAGCTCTGGCTTTCAAAGAAATGTCTCCTGGCCTAAATATTACGATTGTAAGAGTAGTTAATTACATAAAAATGGCACCTTTGAAAACTGGAATCTGTTCTACATTCTAAAGATATGGAAGCAGTACATTCAGCATTATTGTTTTATTGTGAGGCAAGATGGTTATCATGTAAGATATTTATTTTTTACAACGTGTTTTTGAATTAAGAGATGAAATCGCCATTTTTCTAAAAGAATAAAATAGACAGGAAGCCTGTTGATTTTAAGATGGTTTATTTTTTGATCAAATTAAGCTACTTGGTTGACATATTCAAGAAACTAAATATTTTAAACCTTCAGCTTCAAGGACCCAATACACATATATTGGATACGAGTGATAAACTTAATGTTTTTTGTAGAAAATTGGAATTGTGCAGCAGAAATTTAAAGCAAAAATCTTAACATGTTTGCAAATGTAGATGAATGTGTTAAAACGTAAAGGTATAAAGAACAACACGTGAAAGTTGTTTTTGTAACCATTAAAAATTATTTAGCGATGCCGAAGGCCTCTCTACTACCGAAAAAGAAACCTTCATAGACATTTCTATTTACACGTTGTACATTATATGAAAAAGAAGTTTTAAAATGGTATACTGTACAATGTTCGGTACCATTTTAAATTAAAAATAAAAAAGGCACTTTAATATGAAGTATTTTTTGAACAAAGAAAAACAGTTCTGGGAAAAATTTCAAAAAACACAGAAAAAATAACCTCGTTAATATTTTATTTCCAAAAGAAACTTCTACGGTCCAAAAATCTGAGTACTAACAAAAAACCTTTATTTACATTTTTCAATTTCAATGATAATCTTAAGGTCGCACTTGTAAAAGTCAAACGAGATATTATTAAAAAAATAATAAAAACAGTTTTGACGTTAAAACCATCAATATGGCAACGTCGACTTAAAACTGGCTACTTAATTCACTCCAGACTACAATGTTGCCGATACTCCAAAATGCCTTTAAGTATAAGTAATATAGGAGACCACTAGAAGCAAAACTCAGTATTTGTAAAAATTGAGTTTCATATATATATATATATATATATATATATATATATATATATATATATATATATATATATATATATGAAGACTACAGGGAAAAACTAGATATGTCAAAATTTCATAAAACCGAGAAAAACGCATATTTAACTTTGAGGACCATAATGGGTCTTACATTGAAACGTATAATAAAACTCGGGAGTCAAATTTGCTCCATAAAAACACAAGAACGGCGTTGCACTGTTTTTATTCAGAAAAATGTGATACACTCTTTAAAAATCCAGGAAATTCTTGTCAACCGCAATTTGTCCATTGAAAGAACCAGCTTAGTCATCTGAAACAGAAAATTGTCAATGCTTTCAATAATGAAAATAGGTTTCATTTTGATTAGTATATCTATTGTGAATGATAGGTAATAATAAATACAGCAAAACCTGTCAATAACGGTCACTAAAAATGACAGAACTATTGGCTGATATAAAAAGGTGGCCGCTAATACCAGGTTTTGTAGTCCACAAATTTTGGTATGGGGAACTTTGAAACTAGATGGCTAGTACAAGTGGCCGGTTTTGGCAGGTGGCCGTTAACACAGGTTTTACTGTAACATGGCTCGTTAAAGATCCCTACCTCTGGTTGGAACACCAGGGCATTCGTCAAAATTTTCCGTTGGTGGAAGCGTGCTCCGGGCGTCGGTGTTTAGTTTTAATCGCAGAAGTAGATCGACGCCGACGTTAAATAAAGAAATAAAAAAAGAGGAATTATAATAATAATAATTTACCTGTTACGACTAATTATAAAGTAAGACGGAGAAAAAGTCCACAGCTGCAGGACCACAGAATCTCATAAGGCTCATTAAATCGCTGTGCTTGGCTTTTGAAATTGCGAGGGGTCCTGAAACAACATACAGGGAATAATATTATAATTTTTTGTGATACCTTATACCTTACCTGAGTAGGCTGGTAATGGTAATTCAAATTCTCCATTCTTCAACTCCGTAGTTGTTAAGGTCATTCGTTTCTTCAAGATGCTTGAAAAGAATGGTCCATTGTAAGAAGATCGATGATTTATAAGTCGACTGTGCTCTGATGTTGCAACAACCTCTTTTAAAACCTGAGTTTTGAAAGGGCATTTTGGAACATACTTTTTGTCCAAAAATGATTTCCAGTTCAAAACTATTTTTCGTGTTACTTTCATGACGATGAATGGAGACGGCTTTACGCAGGACCCCTTGATCATGTCTCTAAACTCTTTTGGTACTTCAAAAGGCATTTTTAGATTCCACAGTCCAACATTCTTGTCGCACTCTAAGTATAAATGTCCACGGATGGGATATGTAATTTTTATTTCACGAAGCCCATGGATTTTGTTGGTCCTTACAAAAAAACTTTCTATTATTGAAACACGCACTGTTTAATAATAATTTTTAAATCAATCCAACGCTATCTACGGTGAAACTTGTGACATATCTGGTTCTTTCACTGGACGCATGGACAAAGCTGGTTTTTTCCCAGTACCCCGAAACTTTGAAGTGTAATTACTCATGACAAGACTACTTTTTGCCCTGTACGATAGCTCTAAAATGTGCTTCTCCGCGTGTTCTATACCATAGAATAGAAATCTGAAATTTGAAAAAAATTGACATGTCCGGTTTTTTCCCTGTAGTCTTCATATATTTATATATATATATATATATATATATATATATATATATATATATATATATATATATATATATATATTATATATATATGTATATATATATTATATATATATATTATATATATATATATATATATATATATATATATATATATATATATATTATATATATATATATATATATATATATATATATATATATATATATATTTAGGGATTCTACAGTATTTACTGCCTTCCCTCGCTCAACCGTTTCCATCTCTCTCTGTTGTTCCATTCTCCATCGTTTAGGCCTCTCTTACTCATGGCGTCGTCTACTTCGTTCCTCCAGGATTTTCGGGGTCGTCCTATTTTCCTCCTTCCTATGGGGCTCTATTCGGTTATTCTCTTTATCCATCTGCTGTCGCAAGTTCTTCTTACATGTCCATACCACTTTAATCTTTTTTGTTCTATATATGTTAGTATGTCTGTTTCTATTGATGTTCTTTGCTTTATTTCGTCATTACTTCTCCTATCCATTCTTGTTACTCTGTAGCATCTTCGCAGGCATTCCATCTCTGTTGCTACTATCTTACTGCTGTTTTTCTTGTTTATGATCCAATTTTCAGCCCCATATGTCATAATACTTCGCACTAATATTTTATAAATCTGTGTTTTTGTCTTCATATTTAGGTGTCTATACCACCATACTGAGTTAAGTTGTCGGATTGCTGTTCTTGTTTGTCCTAATCTTTGTGTAATTTCTTCCTCTGTTGTTGCCTTTTTCGTGATTATAAACCCCAGGTATTTGAATTTATCCTTTCCTTTGATTGTTACGTTGTCATCAATCTGTAGATCTTCTATGTCTCCTTCACTTGTAGATAGGTACTTTGTTTTCGCGAGGTTAATATCTAGGCCAGCCTTAGTATATTTTTCTTGTAGTTTCTTCATCATGTAGCTGAGGTCGTCTTGGTCTTGTGCAATCACTACCCGATCTTCTGCAAAGCTTAACCTATATAGGTATTCGTTCCGTACCGGTACTCCCATGCCTTCGCATTTTCTTTTCCATGTAGTCAAGGCTTTTTCTAAGTATATTTTGAATAGGGTTGGAGATGTGGAACAACCCTGCAGGAGCCCTTTTGTTGTGGTGAAGTCTCCTATGATTCTTGTTCCCATATTAATGGACACTTTATTTTCTTTATACAGAGCTTTTGTAGCTTCTATGAGCTCCGTCTGTATTTCTAATTTGTACATTGCCTCCCATAGTTCTGACCTTGGTACAGAGTCATACGCCTTTCTCAGGTCCACAAATGCCAAGTGTATATCTCTATTTTTTGCTTTTTTCTTTTCTGAAAATTGAGTTTCAGCTGACAGTTATTTGTCACATGTTTTAGCTATCTGATGATGTAGAAATTTAGCTGGAAAGTCAGGTATTTGCTAAGAAATAGGCATTAGAAATTTTTAGTTAGATGCAAAACTCTGTAATTGTGAGCCTATGCCAGTTGGTGTAATGGCAATTGACCAATCGCTTACAATGTTTGAGTCACATGACACGTCACATGTGCACATGTCAATTACGCCATCATACGCCATTATGAAGGCGCACATGCGACCGGGTGCACTGTTGGTTGTTTGAGTGCTAAAAACACCAAGTTTATTGCAAATAATTGACAATATGGATCTGCATGTGCATATTAGAACTTGTGAAAAAGTAAAAGGGAGAAAACGAATTCTACAAACACAAAAATGGAAACGAAATGTAATGAAACTTAATAGATAAGAAGTTAGAATAGAAATTAACTAAATAGGTTTCCCACCTGTACTCGTACAAAGAAGGTGTATTGTGATTTAAAGAGATTTAAAGCTGCAAGACATTCAGCGGTTGCATAATAATATGTATTCAACAACTGACAAAATAAAACAAGATATTTTTTGATGAAATTTTGTGAAAGTTAAAAGCCCAAGAGATCAGGTACAAACCTTCAAAGAATTTCAATAAAATATTTTTTTCCTACAGTAGAGGGTGGACTTTTAAAAGTATGTAAGAGAGCATTTCTTGGAATAACTCATTTCAATTCTGAAAGAATAGAGCTTGTTGTAAGAAGATTTATTATCCGGAGTGACATACCAAAATAGAGAAGAAGGAAAGATACAACAAAAGGTAGATTTGACCCAATAAAATTATCTATCCAAACATTTATGGAGCGTTTAAATGGTGCGGAGAGTCAATATAATAGAGAACGATCAACTAGATTATATTTACTATGTAATCTGAATTTCACAAAGCTTACAGAAAGTACTGGCAACGTTATCCACATCATTCCGTAAAGTTATTATATTTCCGAACATACGTTAATGAACACTACCACATATCATTCGGCACTTCCTTAATAGATGCGTGTCTCAGAACGAAGAAAATTTTGAGAAAATAAAATTCAGAAGAAAAATTAAAGGTACTAACAGAGCAGAGAGTTCATACCTTAACAGCTTAAGCCTTTTATTCTTTGTTAAAAAACGAATCAAGTCAGAATATACAAATATTTTCTTTTGGTTGCGAAAAAAATCATTCCTTACCAAATCTTCCCGACTAGGCGGCTTATTTCTTGCAGCAAATATTTTTTCTTAATTTCACCATCGTGGCTAGAAATTAAAAATCCCATCTTTCTTCTGCAAATATGACGTCATATGTGTGGCTGGAGTATAAGCACTCAAAAGATTCAAATGCTTTTGCCTCTGCTATACATAAAACATGAAAAAGTTCACCTATTTCCAGATGGATATAGTGGACAGAACAAAAGTAGCACGATGATGTTTATGATAATCTACTGGTTGGTTTACAAAGCACATGGTTACATCAAGGAAGTAGAGTTTACGTTTCCTGTTGTCATTCTTTTTGCGATCAGATCGGATTTTCGGTATAATAGAAATGAAGATAAAAAAGAAGAACGTTGTAATAAACAGATAAAAATATGAAGATATAATTGACAACTAAGACTTGGTTAAAACTGGCATATATCAGACTGGAGAAACTAGAGTGACTTTGTTGTTAAAAAACTTACTTAGTAGCATTTTAAATGTAATGCATTTTAGATTTTCTAAGGACCAGGATCATATGGCCACCTGTAAGGGGAGAAATATTCTATCATTTTGACATAGGGTTCAGCAAGTCTATAATACGAAAAGGGAAAAAGATTTCCTTTTTGAAACCTAAGTAACAACAGATTGGTTGTTCATTGAAAGGAGATAAATCATCTATAGACACTCTTCTTAGAAAACACTTTTTGGTGAAAATTGGAGAGACCAGCTGGATCTAACATTTTATAAAATAATAGATACTGGCGTACAGACAAATAATAACGAGATTGCTGCAGAAAATGATCATATTGATGATGAGGACCCAGAGGAATTTAAAAGTTTTGGATATAATATAAATATACACACATCATTTGTAAGACCTTTTGTAATTTGGATAAAAATAAGCTGTTGACTACAAGTTTACTTCCAAATGCTTTCTTCCTAATTCGTAACACACTAGGTTTGGAAAACAGACTAATTCAAGAACCATTAATATCGTTACTGATTGACTAGTATCATGTATTTGCAAATGTTAGTTGCATAAATCTGTGTTTACATAGTTCACTTGAGAAACTCGGTATTTTCTAATTTTTCTTCCTTTCCTAGCAAACACAATAAGTTTCTAAGAAAAAAAATCACATTTTTTCTAATAAAGCATTTATCTATTACAAAAATGTGCCATTTATTCAATCTAAGTTTTTTTACAAAATTTACCAGTTTTTTGCAAATAACTCAGTTTGACATACGGTAAATACAAAGTTTTTCGTCTGGTGATTTCATATACAATGTTGCTTTAATTAATTAGTGAAGACTCCATTGAAACATTAAGTACCTAGTTAATTAATTTATGCATTTTTTAAGAATGTTGCCATATTATCTTTTTAAGAGTGTCATTGAGTAACAATATAAGACTAAAGTAGAGCACCAAGGCAAAGGTCACTCTTACGAATATAATTGGACTTTGAGAATGTAATCGGTGGAGGTTTTTAAAATTAATTTTAAAAGTCATTTGAAGGTCAAAATGGCTTCTTTATGAAATTTAGAATTTTTTCTTTATAACAGAGGTCTACATTTCTAAAAAATGTAGACCTATGTTATAAAATGAAAAGGGAGAGAAGCCATTCTCTCAGGACAGATTAAATACCTCCGCTGATTACGTTCTCAAAATCCAAATATATTCGTAAGGCTGATCTTTGTCTTGGTGCTATTGGCTACGTAATTTCATCCGCGAGAACGAGCTACCGCCATTAAATTTTTGCCGTGAATAACAATTTTGACGACCTTCAGCGCCCTCAAGTTTTAGTATTTGGGTCTTGTGCCAATGGAAACTTTTGTTTGACAAATTGAATACTACAATATGGTAAAGTTTAAGGAGATTTAACCAAGGCCATTTTTCCATAATGTTTGTGCAGGGTTCTTTCACTAAGACTTGTAAGTGAAATCGATAAATTCTCCGAACCAAAACAACAAATTAGTTTGATACAAAAATCATATTCAGACTAGTAATACGAATATAATAAACACAACATGACTATTTGATTGCAAGTAACAGGCTCGAGTTTTAAAACATGTCGAAACCCTTTGATGTTACCGTTTCCGAGCGGGACCCGAAAAACAAAACTCCAACATGAGTTCGTGTTTTGTTTTTATTTTGTTTGTTTAGTGGAACACTATCATAAGGCTTCTTTATAAAGTTTGTGCTGATAGTAGCCTAAATTTGTTGACATGACTGTTAATAAACTATCATGAACTATTAGGATAAAATTTATTATAAGTAATGGTTCATGTCTGTTTTTAGTTGCATTGTGATGGTATATTGCAAGAGCATGCACTCCTGCAGTCATTGTAAAAAATGCATAGCAGCCACCTTCTGTTCTTCCTATTACAGAAAATTTTCTAAGACATTTGGTCAAATTTATATACAGCCCTCTTTACAGTTTTTCTCCCAATTTTCTTTAAAAGGAAAGCTTGAAAAATATGTAAATAAAATAAGTAAAAGTAATAAATAATAATCAAAAATTTAATTTTATGCAAAATCTGAAAGCCTATGTCCAAAGATCCTGCATAAGGGCCCTAGTCCACTTAAGGAGCAACTGACAATCCAATCAAAACAAGTCACTTTTTATGTGTCTAGTTTTAAGACTAACATACATTGCTGACATCAAATTTATTAAAGAATTACGAAATTAAAATCAGAAATCAGATAAGATCAGATAATAAGATCTAAAAATAAATAAAACCTTAAAAATATATACTTTTTATATCCCTAGGTTTTATAAAACAAAACAGGTTGACAAAAATACAGATTTCTCTAAAATCAGGACGAATACTTTAATCCCAGAAGGTTGTCGTAGGTAATATTGATTGTTTGTGAGTCTCGAAATACAGAATTCTGCATTATATGGAATAAAGTTCTTGAAAGGGCCAAAAGAAGTCTCTAGCGATACGGCAATTTGAAGAACTGTGTAACTTCGAGGGTAGCTTTAAAATGTACGCAAATATTCAATTATAATCTTTCTTTATGCAGGTTAATGGTTTTATCTAGCATATTTTATAGAAATTATTCAAAACTTATGATCAAAGTTAATTAATTTTTTACGATAGTTAATATAAAACTATGTAAAAAATTTATTTTCTTTTTTTAAGGTAAAACTAGATTCTGGATTTTCTCTGACATTTCAAGCATATAAAAAGTAGTTAGAAAGAACTAATTGTTGCAATTACGTATAGTTGGTTAATTTAACCAAATTATACAGTTTTAGTTCATGTATTTCTAATTCCATCCTGTATAAGTTTAAATCTGAAAATTCCATCCTGTATAAGTTTAAATCTGAAATAAATTTGAATTTAAAATTTTCCGAATAAAGAAGTACCGCTGATCAAATGATTGAACGTTGAGTGCATTGGCGGGCTGGGGATTTTTACCGGCGAAAAATCATCCCTGCTTAAGAATTGAGATCATTCCCGACCAAGGTCTTAAGGCAGCGTTTCGTAACCTTTTGCCATTTGTGCCCCATGTTCCACAATTATTTTTATTGCGCCCCCTCTCGTACAGTAACAATATATGTATGCAATCATAATGTATCTTCAGTATTTTGAAGCTTAAGTTACAGTAAAACCTTAATCGCTCGCATTATTTGGTATCTTGAATGACTATATAAACGAAGTAAAAATATAGTGGAAGATTTGCGTCGGAATATGCACCGATGGTGCTCGTGCAATGTCCGGAAATTTTTAAAGTCTACAAGCGCTTGTAAAACAAAAGTCTCCAATGTGTACACGGCAACACTGTATAATCACAGAGAAGCTCTAGTTTCCAAAGAAATATCTCCTGGCCTGAATATTGTGCTAATTACGATTGTAACAATAATAAATGGCATAAAAATGAGACCATTGAAAACTAGAATCTTTTCTACACTTTGTAAAGACATGGGTGCAGTACATTCAGCATTAATATTTTATTGTGAGGTAAGATGGTTTTTTTGCAACCTGTTTTTGAATTAAGACATAAAATCGCCAAAATTTATTTTTGATGAAATTGGGCTACTTGGTTAACATATTCGAGAAACTAAATATTTTGAACTTTAAGCTTCAAGGAGCCAATACACGTATATTAGATATGGGTTATAAAGTTAATGTCTTTTGTAGAAAATTGGAATTGTATAGCACAAATTTAAAGCAAAAAACCTAGAAATGTTTGCAAATGTAGATGAATGTATTAAAACTTACAATGTTGAAAAACAACACGTAAAAGTTGTTTTTATAACCATTAAAAAGATTCACGGCAAATGCCGAAATCAACAAACAGTTTATTAATAAATCCCTCGTTTAATTTTGGGCAAGGGTAAATGATGAGTTTTCTGAACTAAAACCAGAGCGTTTCCTATAGTTTTACCGTTTTCAACATCCTACCTTTGCGAAGTATTTTTTTCCGCGGTGGTTGCTTTGAAGACCAAATATAGATCTCTTCCAAATATAGAAATAGAACTGAAAACGTCTATTTTTACTATAACACCCTGTTTCGATAAACTTTGCTCTGCAAAACATGCCCAATGAAGTTACTTATGCCCATATTTATAGTCAATACTTAAGTATCGGGCGATGCTTGAGGTCAACCTTGAGTCGTTTTTGTGTTCTATAAACGGATCTCAAGCACGAAATCGAGCTTGAGTACGCAAAAATGACAGCTCGTGCTCAAGCATCGGGTCGACCTGCCTTGAGCACGGGATCCTTACCTAATGAATATTTTTTTCCAATTCGCTTTCAATACAATACATTATTTTTGTTTTTTGAGATTATGGATATTGTTGTTCAACATCCAGGATCAAGTCATGGCGACTTAATATTTGATCAAAGTTAATTAAGAATTAAAATGGAAAAAAGACAAATTCCAGAACTATTAATAGGTGAATTTTTATGAATGGTGAATCAGCTTACTCCAGTATTACAGCCAGGTATTTCTTGATAATTGTCTAAACAAAAAAATAAGTTATTTGATAGATATTTCTTTTTAGGTAATGATCAACAAAATAGATATAATAGTGCACATTTAAGAAATGTTGCCAAAATGCTATTTTGAACCTGGAAAATATGGTTTCCCTGTCTGCAATGAGGCCTACAAACTAAAATAAATACATATTCTTGCAATAATGTGCTACAGCAGTACTCTGCAATATTATGTTTACAGGAAAATACTAATAGTGATGATTTTATAGAAAATACTAATGTGCCAGTAAATGGAAATGTTAATGATGTGGAACAAGGTTTAAATTTTAGGAGATATTTTATTCAACAATGTTATGCATAAGAATGTGAATATATTATTGAATACTTGATGTTAAATATACTCTTTTTTTCTTTATTTGTTAAAATGTATTTTTTTATTTTCTAATTTAAAATAAATAGTTGTTATACTATACTCAGACAACTTAGCAAGTATATCTTTACTGAGTTCAAGGTGTTTCCCTCCTTTTAAATAAGTATTTATTCCTTTCATAATACCTTTTCTTATCAAATATAAAATTAATTACACATTTAAAATGTAAATATCCTTTATTTAAAATTATATTTTTAAACCTTCACACTAAGTAAATTTGAAAGTATCAATTTATTAGAATTATTACAAAACTAAAAAATGGAATAATATCAGACTTGTTACATATAAAATAATATAATAATCACTTTACAACCACCATAGCACAGAATAAATAACAATCAGAATGCCCACTCTCAGATGCCGCCTTTGAAGTTTGTCAGCACACGATCGCCATATTTTAAACGGAAACAGGCTCGAATTGAGAAACTTATAACAAGCTACAACAGAACTCTGTGATCATAGTATACATTAAAAACAAAATCACCAAAAAAATATCCACAACTATCATTTACATTAAGAATTTTTAACAGTTTTAAAATGATTGTTTTAAAAATCAATAACTATAGATTACCATTAACCTTTGAAATAATTCAAACCTTTTCTTGTCGAATGTTTTTTATTTGCATTTATAATAGCCACTACCCCATTAGTAGTAGAAGTGTTTGATATTATTCTTACATATTGCCATAAGTACATTTAAGATTACTTACCATTTGAAGCACATTGACATATTCTATAGGAACAACAGGTATCATATTACAAGTATTACTTGAAATTATTATTAAATGTACAGGTAAGATTTCTCAAAATTATCATACGTAACAACCTTTTATTTTCTTATTTTGAACTGGAAAAGCAATGGGGTGAGTCAGATACTTTTGATGTTACAGTAAATAAACTTGCATGTCCTCCTAACTGGTGGGCCTCCTTTTGTCCTACAATTATACTATAAAAATATAGTAAATCTTCCACATATTTCTGTGTTGTCCCAAGGACAGTCAATGCTTACATATATGTCAACAGCACCTTTCACAAACTTCAGCACTACATCAGGCTTTGGCAAAGGGCCACCACCTGCAGCCAGTCAGCTGTTTCTCTGTATTTTATACGATAAAAGCTTAAATAAATAAAAGTATTTTATTTGTGTTTCAATTTGTTATACAACTTTCGTAGCTGTTCTGTATTCCCTAATAGATCTACCTCAGACTGGCAGTTATATAATATGCTTTTAATATACTCCCAAGCCTTCTTTTTTCATTAAGGAAGCACTGTCTGTCCTTTTATTCTCTACAGTTATATTTTTCTTTACCAGCTGGATTAAAAACACCTTTCCTTTTGTTGAATACACTGCATATTTAGCACAATTTCCGCTCATTTAAAAATCCACATAATGAAGATTTATTCTCTCGAATGCGTATTTTTTATAATATATTACATACCTTAAAACAATTCATTAAAAATTAATTTTTTTATACACAACATGCCTCTTCTTCAACAAAGCTAAATTTGGCGTCAAAAATATTTAAATAAAGTTTAGTGACAATGATAGTAATTGACGGAATCTTGTTTTTATTCGATGTCATCAATCAAATTTATTTAAAATCCGTAATTTTTGTGCTTGGTATCAATCTTGTACGAGAATACCCAAAGTATCGTTTATAGAACACAACAAGACTTGAGCATGACATTGACGTAAGTTCGACTTGGCGGAGCAAGTGCTCAAGCACGAGCTTGAGTACCGACTATAAATCTATAAATACGGGCATACTATATTAAACTTGTTCATAATTTAGTATTAATAGGCTGATGTGTAGTACTAATATACTGCTCTTTATAAGTGTACCTATTATATAAGTGTTCAGGTGTATTTTATTTTTTATTTTAGAAGAATTTATCAGAATTGACACCGCTTGACAATCACTGTCTTAAGGAACTAGGTTAAATTCAACGGCGTACCGCCGTTATCTGCATTTTAGCCGGTAAAAGTCCTATTGTTTATTGTTTGAGTATTTTTTGATCATTTTTTAGAGTTCAAAGTTGCCATCTTTGGGCAGATGTGTAGTATGTAGTCAATAAAATAACATGAGGTAAATCACAAATTAAGACTAATTTGGTGCAGAATGGGTCATTTTTAATTACAGTGGGTGTAGCTAAACAAGCCTACAAGTCGCTGTAAGTTAACAGCAGATTACATTAATCAGCAGAATATTGCCGTTTGATGAACCATAGACATAATATGCAATATTTTATGTCGTACTTTTAATTGAAGAATAGTTTAAATTATTTCAAATTTACTAAATTATTAATCTCTAAAAATTTAAATAATTATGGTTGTGTCGTAGCTTGTCATAAATTTCTCAATCGGAGTCTGTGTTTCCGTTTAAAATATGGCGATCGCGTGCTAACACACTTCAAAGGCCGCATCTGAGAGTGGAAATTCTGATTGTTATTTATTGTGTGATAAGGCGTTGTAAAAACGATAAATGGCATTTATTATCAAGTTTTTTTACGTAATTAGCAGTTTTTTTGGTGAAGTTGAAATTATATGAAGTAGGTATACGTGGTTTCTTCGTTTTAAAATCTTCTTGCTGGATTATTTGTAAGGATAAATAAAATAATACAGTATTTATTTTACATAACCTTAAATGTTTTTGCTTACATTTAATTAATGAAAAATGGTGCTAATAAAGTAACTTTTTCAATCTTTAGAATCAAACGACCAGCAAAATAATGACGATGAATGGTACTAAGTTGACTGTACTCAATTACGTCTCGATATACAGAGTCCTGGTAATGAATCATGTTTACTATAATGATATTTATCCTCAAAATAGAACCGAATTAACTCCTTTTCACGTATACAAGAAACTGATCGATGATAAAATTTTACAACTTATTGTAGAGGAGACTAATAGAAATGCTGCTAAAGTAAAAAATACACCACGTAGCAGATCATTCAGAATTTATGCATGGAACCCTACTAATAAAGAAGAAATTTTAAAATTTTTGGTTGTGTTATGTATATAGGAATTTTTAAGCTTCCCAAAATTTGAGTAAGTCATCATTGTATAATTTTACTTTTATTTCTTCGGTAATGACCAGAAACAGATTTCAGTTTCTTTTGAGATTCTTACATATTGTTGATATCACGGCAGCTTTACCAAACGATCAATGTCCTAAAATAAGAAAATTATTTAAAATGACAAAATTATGTTTGGTCCAACAGTGTAATCCATGCTCAATACTGGTTGTTGATGAAAGTATGATTGATTCCCTTTCGAAAAAGACTACTTTTTAAACAATATGTAACTTCAAATCGTCACCGCTATGGCTTGAAACTGTTTAAGTTATGTAATCCTGCAGGTTACACTCTAAAAATGATTTTGTATACCGGCAAAAATGGCTAATAAAGAACATGATTTATTGGGCAAAATTGTACTACATTTAGCAAAAGACTATCTACAAAAAGGAAGAGTTGTCATTACCGATAATTACTATACGTCTGTACCTTTAGCAAAACAATTATTAGATGCTAATAGTCACTTATTAGGGACACAAAATATATTCCGGAAGATATACTTTCCACAAAATTAAAAAAATTGAGAATATTGGAAACGAACATCGTAATGACATTGCAATAGGCAAATGGCACGATAAACGCCACGTTCTCTTCTTTACGACCAGACATGGTATCGACATGAAAGAGAAATGGAGAAAAAGGAAAAGATGGTTAATAATATAATTTCTTTAACACACCAAAATAGCAAGTTATCTCATTTCGGGAAATGCTAATCTTTAGTTCAGTCAATTACAGTCCGATGCTTAAACCTATTACTACTGTAAAGCATAATATGCTTGTTACAGTTGATGCCAAAACTACAAAAAATAGGAAGAAAGGAAAACGTTGTAACTAATCTTACTGAACAAATTCCCTTCGTTGGCTCAGTGAAGATGTTCGTTCTGTTGTAATGGAAACACCAAATAATAGTAGCAGAGTTTATTGTTGAGACGTACACTATGGGTGTAGACCCGGGATTACTTTGAGTAGAGACTGATGAAGTTGATCGTTGAAGACTATATGTTCGTTGAGTGAATATTGATTGAATGCTTCTCTAGTCAAGAGATATTAGTTTTATATAAATTCTATTTGGGTCAATATTTTTCGCGTACCTAGCGTGATATGTGTATTTAATTTATGTAAATTGTTTAACTTTGTCAGTACTTTTGACTGATGTCCAAATTATTATTTATAATTGACCAAATGTGTATGTAACCTAATTAACTACGTGTGTGTATTTAATAACAAATAGATTCATTCGGTCTACTGGGTGATAAAATTATACTGTCCAATTTCGGATATGAATTCT